>NC_068939.1:115842533-116080033 GCF_016801865.2 Culex pipiens pallens
ATTTGAAATCACTGAATAGCGAAAGCTACAATATTTCATGAATAAATGAAAGTTGCTAGTATTTAAAATTGAGGTGAAAAGTCATCGATTGTGATTGGACACTCAATAATATTTTAACTGAATGAATGTACATGGAAGAGAAAATCTGAATAAATATACATTAAAAAAAAAAAAAACATACATTTAACTGAGATCTTCAAGTTCTGCCCATGCTTATTTTCAAATTATTTAACGTAACTTGCAAACAAAACATATGTTTTTCAATATCAAACGACATAAACCTTGTGAATGTTCATGAATCCTAATCGCATGATATCAAACCATGACAGAATGCAACTAAATTGCGTCTTGCATCACGAATGCAAAACCACTCCCCGACCAGAAATCACGTGTGGTTTCAACTTTGTGGACCATGGCAGGCATGGCCACCCGTAATCAATTTCCTTCGCTTCGTCCATCAATAGTCCAATTATATTCCCGCATGGGGCCATCACCAGACAACGACGACGACGACGGGTTCCTGTGCGGGGAGCTTGCCAAGTGGAGAAGAAATCAAATGTAAAACCAACCACCCTGGTAGAGGTGGTGGTACGGTCAGCAGCATCTCCCTCTCTCTCTCTCTCTGCTGAATGCTTCGTTTGGTTCTGGGATCAAACTCACTGGCCACTCTGTGGTACTGGCTGGGGAATCCTGGCCAACGCGTTTGTGCCAAGGCCGCATGGCAGCAAATGAAATGTGGAGCTCAGCTCAACCACCGTGCTGCGGTATCTTTTGCCACAAATTCAATCACGTGGAATCACTTTTCCTCAGGTTCCCTTCGGGCACGGGGCCAGTGGACAGTGGATGCGTTTGGAAGCCTGAATTCTGAAATTATTGCAAATAAATGAATAAAAATTCTGAATTCACAAGCCAAACAGTTTATGGATAAATAAAAGGGCGAACAAATTAAGATGAAACTTCCTACATTTTTGGTGACCCAGTGTTCCACTGACCGCAGGTCAGCTGCTGCTTCTGGGTCCCAACGCTTCAATGGCGTTCCTGGAATGAGCCTCGGTTATCGTGTTGCGCACAAAGCTGTACTGGAGAGAGATCAGAACGAACGGAATGGGCGGGAAATTGAAGTGAAATCACATTTTTGATTGAGGTTTTATCAATCTCGAGAACAACAGCTGCGACATCTAGTCGTTTTGTGCTGAGATTTGCACCGTGATTGTTGTTGTGGGGGAGCTAAATGAGATGGAATTGTTGTTTGGTTTGATTAGGAAGCACTGATTGTAAATCATTTGAAGTTTGTCTATTTTGTAGATGTTGAAAACATAAAATTTAACTTTTACGCAGCCTTATCATAGAATAAATTAATCAATACATCTAGCGGATCATGGCCTGACGTACACTGACATGCCCTGAAGATAGCCTCAAACATCATTGAAACGTTGGCATTGCTCAGTGGAGATCGCAAAATTAAATGGAAACTGGTGGTGTGTGTGAACGCCGTGTAAATGAGGTGTCAAACTGAAAAATGCAAGTTTGTGGAGTCGGAGTCGGTGGAGTCGTCAAATCTTGAACAGCTGCAGTTGGAGTCGGCTAAATTTTAGGAGCTGGAGTCGAAGTCGAAAAATCTGAAATTCAACACAATTTATGTACCTTTTTCATTTTCAGTAATTGTTATAATGCAGTTCGGTTAACAAAACAAAAGTATATTTAAAAAAAAAACAGGTCGCGTGCACTGCGTTGAAATTTTTCTGTTAGATATTTTTTTTTTGGATTAAGAAATTTATCAGACTTTTATTGTGATCGGATTTTTGCATTGTTCCAAAAAACGTCGAGAAAAACTATATTTGACTCCTTTTAACCTCTAATTGTATTATTTCACTATGGTCGCTATAACCTGTCAATCCTCTCCTACCCATGTTTGTAGAATCATAACTTATAAAATAATAAACAATTGTAGTCGTGTTACAGTAGTCAAAAATGTTTAAAAAAAATTCAACTGATTCTTGACTGCCTCCTTTTGTTTGTATTTATGTACCCTTCAAATTGTAATTCACCCAATTTAATCAAATACTTTCTAAAAAAAAGTACACATGAAGTCATCTTTTAGTCCAAGAACGAATGTCTTGGAGGTTTCAAGTTGATTATTTTTTCCAAAGAAAAATAGCTATGAGGTACATGAGAAGGATTTTTTTACGAAAAAATAATAATCACTCAAAGGAAATCAAAGAAATAAAGGTTCACTATCGCGCATTCTAGATAGACTAACATACCTTCAAATCCCCGAGGTTAGCAAGGTACCGGCCAGGAGCCCCTTATCTTACTGGATAGTATTACACGCTCATCTAACGATGAAAACATGGTATCTCCCGTGTTAGAATATTGTAACCGGATGAGAGTCTAGTGACTGTATGTGTACTTTTTTTACTATACGTTTTATTACAGTTAAACAGCAAGATAAGCGTTGTGCAGCCATCCGGCATTGTGCAACCTTTATTGCTAATGCTAAGGCTAATGCTAATGCTAATGCTTATCAAAGAAATAAAGGTTCACTATCAGTACTTAAGTAAGATAAAAACGTTTTTAATTTTTTTTTAAATTTTACAGTATAACTTTTTCATCAAATTTTCAACTATTAGAACAATCTGTTACTTGGAACTCAACATTCGTATCTTGTACACTCAACCCCCGGTGGTTGGTCACTTTTTCGTTTGACACTTTTTTAGTTTGCGAACTGTCACTTTTTACACGGTGCTCACGCATACTATTAAAACAAATGTTTGGTAGTGTGTGTGAACTCATTGTAAAAGGGGTGTCAAACTAAAAAGTGACCCCGTTCGTTTGACAACAGTTGATGAGTTGACAGTTGGGTGACAAGAAAAATGGGAGTTTTTATAAAATCCTAGATGACATCCCCTGACTCGAATCCTTAAGCTAAATTATGCACCTTTTCCAATTTTGAATCAAATCGGTTAAGGTTTAGGGGTCGCTATTGAAAGTAAAAGTTTGCATGGAAATTTAAAAAGAAATATGGAGAAAGGCAAAATTTATATTTTTTTTTCGAGAGGTGGTGTTAATTGAGTGGAAATTTTGTCAAGAGTGAGATTCTAATATGAAAATTAACAATCTACAATTTTGTCCAAGAGTGCAAAGCAATCTGACACCAGGGAAGGGATTTAAGAACCTGGTTTTGCAAAATATCAAAGGTGCTGAGCTTTAGTTGTCACCGGAACCCAATTTTTTTCGGTGCTTATAATACCTAAGCACTTGACTTGCTGCTTATTTTTTGACTGTTTTTTTAATGTTTGTGTCCAGTGATTTAGTATAAGAAAGAAAATTAGTTTCCCTTCAGTAAAAAACTAGTGTTAAGTGAAAAAATCTTTTCAAATTGCTGAAAAAAGTGTTGAGATTGTTTAAATAAATAAACTGATTTGCTGAAAGAACTGGGTACTGAAAAAGAGCAAAAAAAAGGTTTTGTTGTGCCCACGAAAGGCTTCCGAAGTTTCGTTATGGCTGAAAATGTCCTGACAATTTAATTTTGAAGAAAATATTCACAGGTAAGAAATTGTGTATAGGTCTCTTCAGAACATTCTAAAATTTTTAAATATTGTGAGTAATGTTCACGCAGTTTAAAAATTTTAGAATGTTCTGAAGAGACCTATACACAATTTCTTACCTGTGAATATTTTCTTCAATATTTTCTTGATCACGCATCAATATCAAAGAAAATTACGACATTTTTTAAAGTGAAAATTGAAAATAACTACATTTAACAGACTGGGAAGTTTTAGGCACCGGCTTTGAATATAATCACCAAGCACAGCACCCAATTATTTTGCAGTGCGGTGCTTATCAAAGTTACCGTACTTTAAGTGCAAGTTCTTATTTCCCCTCCCTGGTTTATACTCTAAAAATTAATATGTTGTGTTGAAAATATTAGAAAAAGACATAAAAAACTCAAAAACAGGTTGCAACTAATTTTGAAATATTCATTGAATATATATAAAAAAATAAGCTAACCTTCCCTTGGTATTAAAAAAATCACACATAAGGTATTGGGGTCCGTTTTCGAAATCACAGGCCACGATGTCAACATTTAAATGCCGTAGTAACAGTTCAATAGGGCGAATCTGCGTTTGTAAACAAGCAGTTATTCCCCCTCTTACTTGACGTGAACCGTCACTTGAGCAAAAGGGATAGACTGCTTGTTTACAAACGCAGATTCACCCTATTGATCTGTTACTACGGAATGAAAAAAGTGTTTTAAAATGCATTATACACCTGTCCAGTTGTTTTGCAATCATTAATTTCCAAAATTTCCAAGTATTGACGAAAATTGTATTTGAAAAAAATATTTGTTTGTTCCCTGATTTTCGGACCATAACTTTGAAAAACCATAAACCATGAACTTTGAAAAATGTTTGCGACGGCCTATTAGAAAAAAAAAAAATAATTCTGAGAAGACGTTGGAGTCGACAGTTTGATGAAACCTGGAGTCGCAGTCGGCTGAAATCAGAAAGCTGGAGTCGGAGTCGTCTGGAAATTGGTCAATGGGTTGTTTAAATGTCGAACTATCGGGATTTTAGTGTATTGTGGTTTACGAAACTCTTAATAAAATGCCAAAATTTTAGAGCCTTAACAAGCTTCTTAAAGCTCAGAACAAAAATATTTTACAGACAAAAATACGCTACTGATGATCTCAATTATGGCAAAAGTATTATTTGAACCATTCGCTCTAATAGTTATATAACAAAATGTTTCAAGCACTTTTATGCAAAAAGCAAAGTAATCCACTTTAACGACCCCCGGGTCTTATGTGGTCTCTGTTGCAAGTTTCTGCTCATTTCTAGGCGTCCGAAGGTTATGTGTGGTGAGGCACCCAAAACCTCTTTTACGCAAATGGACCGACGTTTTACTTCCCCATCCGATAGAAGGCGTGATCAGGCAAATCTCTTCTCGAAAAATGCCACCGGGTTTGTCTGGGATTGAACCCAGGCCATACTGGGGTTTAGTAGCACTTTTATGCCCAAATGCCCAAAATGTTCAGTATAATTTATTGATTTGTTGATAGAATAGATACTAGGATGTAGCAAAAATGACTTTTTGGCGGTTTCCTCAAAAATAGACATTATTTTTTTTTAAATCCTCCTGTTACGTCCAATCAAGCTCATATTTGGGTTTTGGGCTCAGTACGCCCATCGGAACCAGCCCCTGAATGCCCGCCAAAAAGTCATTTTTGTTACACTCTAATAGATATTGTAAGTTCAACATGAATGTTCCTCAACTCACTGGGATGCTACGTAAACAAATTGATTACACATTATATTTATCCAAAGCCCTGTACTAACCCGTTAGCGTTATCTTCAGGGGAATACTTCGATTAGCACATGCGGTTATATCACACTATGCTAATTATTCCTCATTTACGAGGTCTTCAAATAGTTTAACGTCTTCGGGGTGGGCGGCGAGGGGACTTCAAACACGCTAAACTGCTGTAATCTGTGTAAACAGATCATTCCATCCCGGTTTTCTCATCTGCAGCCTGACTTATCCGTTCTTGCTAGCCCGGAGAGACTAAGCGCAATGTTTACGATTTCAATCAACTCTTCGCTTTAATTGGTATTCAAACCATAACGAGCCCTGATGGCAAACTGCTGTTGGCGGATAGCATCACTGACTGCGGAGTTGACTTTCACCCTGGGAAGATGCGCTCACTGTGAAGAAATTTAATCACTCTTCCAACATTCAACCATCAACCGACCGAGCCAGGCGATCCGGAGGGGCTCCGAGCTGCGATGATAGTCATCCCACTTCGTCTTTGCAGCGCGCCGTTTGCTTATGGTGAATTTTCAACCCGTTTTATAGCGCGATGGCAGGGTGGCCAGTTTGTTTTTAACCATTTTATCAGGGCTGCGGAGTTTTGGCCTGTTCACTGTACCTTTTTACTTCTAGTTTGAGTGCCTTTTTCTCTCGGATGCAGCACATCTGGGGATGTTTTGGAATACATGCATTATTTTGAAATTTAAATTAAGTTGGCAACCCTGCTCTGGTCACCACTGTCTTTCATCTCATCATCGCCATCATCACCGTTCGGAACGGAATTTTCCAATCGCCTGCCACCATTAACATCACAGTCGCTTTTTCGCCAGAAGCCAGCCCGCCCTGCGTCCTGAGGCTCACAGTCTGGTCAACCCTTTCATCGCGTGTCTGCTGGCCACCCAGTGGGAATTCCTGCTAAGCATCCCTATTTCAAGGCGCAAAAACCAAAAACTTCACCCAGATTTCCAGAGCTTTCTCTCTCTCTATCTCAGTGTGTTCGAGCTATGTAGTTCTGGGCTGGCATCTTCGGTTCTTATCCCCGGCGTTGTCGACTTTCGACACAAGTTAATTGAATTTTAATTAACTTTGAGTTTGTTTACACGGGTGCCAGCGAAACATGGGAGGGCCAAGATCAATAGCGGGAACGGGACTCATCATCGGGCTTGGGCTGTCGATTTGCGCAAAACGTCGACAACCCGAACTGCTGCAGGAGAACCGTCCGAGAAACATGCTACACAATTAGCGATACAAAACGCACCAGCGGAGGAGATTACAGCCAGTGGAACAGTGTTGCCAAAGAAGTTTAACGCGGACTGGTGTCGTCTATAGGGTTGAGCTTAACTTCTATCTTGATAGAGATTAAAGGATTCAAAAATACGTAATGGGACTTGTCTAGACAGAACCATTATCGACTCGCTGCATAGCCAACTTTTTTTTGACAAACTTTAGGTCGGTACTAACAAAAGTTTCAATATGTTGTTAAATTTACTTCGTTGCCGAGTGTTTTATACGAATAAGCTATGAGTAGGGTAGAGTAGTCATCAATGAGACACGGGGAACAATGATAAAATGGCTCTCACAAGTCGAAGTTTCAACCAATCAGGCTCATATTTGGGGGAAAGGTGTGTCTACTGGATACACGTCTGCCATATTAGTGGCTTTGGTTATGGACGCTCCCTTGAAAAGTTATTCATAAATGTTTGATTCTGGGGTGTAAAAGTAAATTATGGACAAAAATTACTTTTTCGCTCGTAGGCTGCCATTTACACCAAAACTAATATTTCTTCAAATTTCTTTCGACGTTCCATAGGGATTAAGTTGGGCTACAATGTCCTTTCATTAGATTTGGCCAAAATTTAGAATAAACTCAGAATCCAGGGCTGTCTCATTGTTCCCCACTCATTTCAGCCCAAGGGTAACAATGAGACACTTTGATTTTTCTTCAATAAACTTTTCAAAATCGATGGAAATCTTTCAAAACATGAATTAAAAGTGATTTTTGGCATATTTATAGAGTTTAAACTTCATTAAACCAAAAATACAAAGTTATTTGGTATTAATATATGGATTTTACAAAATTGAAATACTTTTTAGTGTAACTTTTGTTATTAAAAGTTTCATGTTGGCAAAATTGCTCTAAAATGTTCAAGGCAAGTCACCTGCAATGGAACAATACAAAAACATGATGTTTTGCTAGAAAAATGTTGATTTTCGTAGAGTGTCTCATTGTTCCCCACCTGTCTCATTGTTCCTGCCAAGTGCGTCTACAATGAGACAGTTGAATAACTCTGGCTGTAGATGTCGGATCGATCTCATATTTTGGTCAATGTTAGAACACATTAAAAGAATGATAATGCAACTAAAAGCTCATTAAAACATGCTGATGAAAAAATTAGAAAAATCGTTGAAAGTTGAAAACCAAAAGTGTCTCATTGATGACTACCCTACCCTAATAATTATAATATCTTTAGAAATTATTTCTATCCCATTCAATGAAACACAATAACATGTTCATTGAGTTTCATAAAAAAGTCTGATTTTCAATACAAAGAGGTCGATTTATGGTTCCTCTACTCTGATACCTGATAGTTGAACTTCACCTTAGAAAGCATCAATATTCATTAACCTCGATTCATGCTACCGTAATCTACGGTGAATCGGGACTACAGTCTGAATTGGGACAGCAGTTTTTAGAGCAAAGCTTTTAAATTTGGAAATGGATGTACACAATTTGTTGGTCTGAGTCTGTTCTAACCGAAACCAACCGGAAAAATCAAAATATTGTGCTCCAACATGGTTAAAACTGTTGTCCCAATTCGCCCCATGTGTCCCGATTGACCCCAGTTTACGGTACATTCCACGGCAATTGCACTCCGCCAGATGAACTTATTGTTCGAATCAGCTGACGTCGTCAGCAAATCCCAAATTGTGCAATTCCAAATGATCTCCCAACGATAGCGTTATCAAAGTCTTGCTCAACTGTGGCACAGGTACGTATACGGTTGCGCTCAATCGCACCTGAAGCTATGCGGAATGCGGAGATCCAGTTTTTATGATACGATGATATTGAATTATGCTGTACCCTCTTGTGTTATTTACTGCCAGCCAGTAGCAGCAGCAGTCACAGGAATTGCGAATGGAAGAAAGAGCTTTTCCGAAAAAGCTCGAAGAAAATCAAATTCCCAAATTTACGATCAATAACTTTTTGCCAATGTGCACAAATAAACTTACAAGCTCGGAGCGCCGTTTTTAGTCTCTCTACGCTGCTATCTCTGGCGTACCCGGCGTGTACCACCGGGAAAGGGGAAAGCGTCCAACAGTTTCAAAGCTCATCAGCTGCAGGAGAACGAAAAGCAAAAAGCAAAAAGCAAAAAGCAAAAAGCAAAAAGCAAAAAGCAAAAAGCAAAAAGCAAAAAGCAAAAAGCAAAAAGCAAAAAGCAAAAAGCAAAAAGCAAAAAGCAAAAAGCAAAAAGCAAAAAGCAAAAAGCAAAAAGCAAAAAGCAAAAAGCAAAAAGCAAAAAGCAAAAAGCAAAAAGCAAAAAGCAAAAAGCAAAAAGCAAAAAGCAAAAAGCAAAAAGCAAAAGCAAAAAGCAAAAAGCAAAAAGCAAAAAGCAAAAAGCAAAAAGCAAAAAGCAAAAAGCAAAAAGCAAAAAGCAAAAAGCAAAAAGCAAAAAGCAAAAAGCAAAAAGCAAAAAGCAAAAAGCAAAAAGCAAAAAGCAAAAAGCAAAAAGCAAAAAGCAAAAAGCAAAAAGCAAAAAGCAAAAAGCAAAAAGCAAAAAGCAAAAAGCAAAAAGCAAAAAGCAAAAAGCAAAAAGCAAAAAGCAAAAAGCAAACTAAATTCAAATTCAAATTGTACGATTTTGTCAGTTTCCCCTATTGATGATTTCGTGGCCCACATCCTCACACTCTGATTTGCGCTTCTTTTTTTATGCTGAGACTGAGGGATGGCAGGGTTCCTTTTTTCCTTCCTCGTGTGTACACTGATGCTGCCCTCCTCAATTCTGCATAAATTCGACCATACATAACATACCCCCGACGTCGTGTGTGTGCTCCACGGAAATAGTTTTCGAATGTGTGGCGAAGGAAATGAAGAGATTGTATCTTCTTTTTTGGGGGGAGGGGGGGGAAGCCTCATCGTGTATTCCTAAAGAACTTGCTCTCGATGGTTTCTAGTTCATGGTTTGGTTGGCTTGTACTGGCCCCCCACTAGGATATTTTTTTGGTGTCCCGTCAAGAAAAGTTTCATGCATGCAAAAGCGTTTCATTTTTTTTTGTTCATGTGCAGTTGGGGTCAAATGCAATGTTTCTTCTTGCTTTGAATTTTACAAATGTTGACTAATTTAATGAAGTACTAATTGCAGGTTTAAATTGGGCACACACAAAAAAAAGAAATAACTATCCAAATAAGGTGTCTGAAAATTGTCCCTACGCTCTACTCTAAAAATTTAGTTCTTCCGATTGCGTGGTTATGTGCGCAAAAGTGTGCTTCACCCCACCCAACCTGCCCCCTCCCCCCTTCTATGTTGAAGGAAGGATGCAGCGTGATGATGGTAATTCAATTTTGGCTTTTGATTGCCTCCATTCTCTGTGCAACCGTCATCGATGCAAATTCCCGGTGCAAGCGGTACGAGATTGATGAAAATATTGTTGCCTGATTGACTGAAAATTTAAATCATGTCAGACATGTGGGAGAAGTTAGTTGCGTCAAAGTTATGCGGAAAATTTTACCGATGATTTCCCTTTGGGATCGGGAAATATATTTTTTTAGGAGCAGGTAAAATTTCAGATAAACTGGCAATAATTTGATGTTAACTTTTTGGTTAGTTGCATTACATAATTTCATAATCAAAAGGAATTTTGTGTTTGATGAATATGAACAATTTCTTAACCGAATTTCTTTATTTCAAGCTAGGGGAAATCGACCTATTTTCAACACTTTTGTAGTTTGCCGCTATTCAAAGAACATTTTTAGATACATCAACAGTATGGGACACCTTCTTGACAGAAATGTCAAGCTCATATATTCTCCACCAACTCACACAGCAGTTGCCTCGACCTCTCTTCGATTTTCCTTAAACTTTGTCTAAGTGGTAACTTTTGTCCCTGGTCACGAATCCGAGGTCCGTTTTTTGATACCTCGTGATGGAGGGGCGGTCTGACTCTTTTCATTTTTGAACTTTCGAAAAAATACTTGTTTTTCAATTATTTGAAGCCTGATTAGCGATGGCATGGGAATTTGAAAGGGACTTTTATGTAACATTTCTTCTTCAACCACCTAGTTTTGAGTAGGAATCTTGCAGTACACAGACCATTAGACTCCTTCTCGCCTTGTAACATATATTCATAAAGAAATTTTTCTTTTTCAATTCAATTTATTTTGTCAGTAAATAATCAATTTACAATTCCGTATTTCTTATAACCTAATAGAGTTTTGGAGTTCCTTTCAACTATGGTTTACACTATAATTCATTTTGATGTAATTGGATATTCTAACAATGGATTTGGCAAGAGAAGGAAAAATTAAAAAAAAACCTTCTATATTTGCTAAGGAAAAGGATAGAAATAGAAAAGCTTAAAACTAAATCACAGTATGTTTTGTCTATTGACGTCGAAAAACTTCGCTGCACAAGGCAGCTTATCCGTTGAAGATGTACTTCATCATCAGCTCACTGAGAGTTTGGAATTGTTCTGCCTTGTTTCGGCAGGCAGGAAAGCGCGTGAGCATCTCTCCAGCAAGGGCGAAAAACTCAGGAAGCGTGAAGAGATCATCACCGGTAACATCAGCTTGTCCCGGGGGAGAACCGCCCCCAGAAGCGGCTACTCTAGCGTACGAACCTCCCCAACCGGGAGGGAACGCTGGGTTGGTCGATGGAGCCGCTCCGCCGCCAGCTGCTGCAGCGGTCGAGCTCGAAGTCTTCGGAGGTTGGCGGGACGCTGGCGCTTTCTTCTTCTTGTCCTGCTCCTCGATGTACTTTTTCCGCGCGGCACAGCCACGGAAATTCGCCGTGTGGTTTTCACCACAATTGGTGCACTTGACACGCGCTTTGTGCTGCTGGGCGTTTTCCCCCAGCTGGTCTTTCCGCGGAAGACTGCACCTTTCGGTGAAGTGGGTCTCACCGCACTTTACACACCGGGGTGGGAGATTGCAGTTTCTTGAGCCGTGTCCGAATTTCTGACAGCGGTGGCATTGGGCTGCGTCGGCCGGATTCTTTGTGTAGAATCGCCACGTCACAAAGAAGCTGTCCAGTGCTTTGATCCGCCGTAGGTCCAGGATTTTGACGGACCCGCGATCGAAGTACAGGAGGTACAAGGTGTACGTACCTGTCACCGTAGTCGATTTTGAGAGCACCTTTATCTCTCGAGGCTTAACCTTGACGCCCGTCAGGTGTTCTTCCAGGTCGGAGATCGGGCGGTCCGGATATCCCTGAAGGACGATCTTCACTGGGACCTTCTCTGCAGGATCAAATGTGAAGAATTTGAAGCTTCGCAACTTTAACTTCTTCACCACCAAGTCGAAATGTAGCTTTTTGTGATTTTTTTTTGAAATTAAATATGTCTTTATTGAACATTCTTATAAAAATTACATTTCTTTTACATGGCCTAATGCTCTTCATCTTTGTTGTATTTTTCGTTTTATTATTAACTGATCACATTTATTTATTTGCTTCAAATTGTTTTACATTATTGCATTGAATTGAATACATTTGGGTAAAAAAGAAAAAAAATCACTTTAACAGCTAATCCTAACCTAAAATTAAAAAAAATAAATCCATTGAAATATTCAAAATCACTAGAACGAGTAAACTACGAACTTTATTTAAAGATGAATGCTCCAAGAGTTCTTACTTGTTCCTGGCGAGTTTTGCACACACGCAGAGTTGTTGTCATCTCGATGAAAATGTTCAGAAGTTCTTGTGGTGAAAACAGGTCACTACTGCCTTCACCCGTTCATGTTGGTTGGTTTTCCCTCGGTTGCTGACTGAAGCCAGGAGGTGTTGTATTCTCTGCAACTTTTTGCCGCTGATTCAACGGCAATGGCTGCAGATTTGGAACCACTCGAGTAGATCCTGCTCCTGGTGACGCCAAAGCAGGAAAATCCACGTCCGTGTATGCTGGTGGTGTTTTGCGACGATTTGGTTGGTGCCTCGTCGTCGCTTGCTGCCGAATTTTTACAAACTCAGCACGTTTTGGGCAGCTTCGATTCTTGGTAGAATGGTCACCGCCGCAATTGAAGCATTTCGCTTCGATGTTCTCGTTGATTGTTTCGCAAGCTTGTGTTTTGTGCTCACCTCCGCAGGTTGCACAACGACTCTTGATGAAACAGTTCCTTCCACCATGTCCAAACTGCAAGCAGTTCGAACATTGTGTCACGTCACGGTGCACTGGACGATAACGTTCCCAAGTCACGATGATGTTGAAAATTGCCCGAACTGCCTTCAGCTCAGACGGCGTTGTTGATCCTTTCTCGAGATGAACCAGGTACAGTTGATCACGATACTTGATGTCCTTGTTGTGTCTCGTCATCTTGAAGACTTCGATCACGTTCAACTTAAGAGTTTTGAGCTCTTCTTTCAGCACACTCACATCCATGTCGTACAGGCCTCGGAGGACCTGTTTCATGGGGCGTTTACCTGGATCGTCATGGCTGTAGTATTCAATCTTTGTGTTGTTCAGGAAATCACGAACGTAGTTGTAATCCTTTCTGGTAGGTAGCAGAATTTTGAGTCCATCAGCACACAAGCGAATGGAAGCTCGTAAAGCACCAGATTTGATAAATCCGGTCAGCCACTTTCGCACCGAATCCGATGACGATGTTTTCACAAAAATGGGTGGCAACTTTTCCCGTCGTTCAAATTCTTCCTTCTCGCTCACGTCCACAGGGAGGGTAGCGAACTGGTTTCCAGACAATTTTTGAGCGTCCTTGCTCAAACTGCCTGGCTTTGCAGGTAGCGCTTCGGCATTCTTTAGCTTCTTCAAATCTGTCCATCCTGCTGGTGAGGACCGCCTCTTTTTCTTGCCCTGAGGCATTTTAGCACTTTTTAAGCACTTTTCAGGAGCTAAAATCCAGGAGTACCTCACTGAATGATGGTCCACAAAGGAATCGTAGCTTTTTGTGGGTAATCACTTGCACAGAAGTTTTGCTAATTTTGAGACAATATTGGAGTCCCTCAAGCAACTCGTCAACATCGTCAGCCAACGTATCCAAAACAAAAATTGTAGGTGGTCGTCGTTCCTTCGGAGAGTTACCATTTTTCTGCTTTCCTTGCTTGCGCGCAAGGTCATCATCGTCATCGTCGTCGCCAGCACTGCTGCTGTCACTTTCGGTGTTGTTTTCATCTCCACTCAGCATCTCAAATTCGTTGCTGGTGGGAACGTTGGAAGTGGTTGTCGTCGTAGTGCTGGTGGACTGCTGCTGCTGCTGCTGGCCGGAAGTGCTTCCGGATGCCCGGGTCGATTGTCTCGTCCGTACCGGGGACTCACGTGGACGGTATGACACGTGTAAAAATGAAGGATCGGTGACGTCACCGGGCACGCTCCCGTGCGCGATGGCGGTCGATGCGGCATTGGTGTGTTTACCTTTCTGCACTCTGCCGGTAGATGAACTTCGCGGGTTTTTCGAGGCCGCACTCGAATTGCCTCGGCCACGGCTGGCCCTTGGCATGCTGGAGGAGCAAACTCGCGGGTAATCACGGTAAATTACGGCGAAAAAATCGAAAAGTCTGAAGAGCTCCGAACACTTGACTGTTGCTGGCTGGTGTTGCCAGTCCCGATGAAATTATTCTAACATCATCAAATAGATAACAGAGTAAAGAAATACGAGAACATTTAATCAGATCTGTGGTTGACTATGAATAATTCAATAGACCCAAGTACATGACAACATCAAGCACCATAAAATTAGATCACAATTGCGCAAGTACCACGATTTTTTTTTTTTTTTTAATTTATATTTATTCAAATTTTTTTTCCATGTACATTCATTCAGTTAAAATATTATTGAGTGTCCAATCACAAACGATGACTTTTCACCTCAATTTTAAATACTAGCAACTTTCATTTATTCATGAAATATTGTAGCTTTCGCTATTCAGTGATTTCAAATGTAGGAGGTCCTACATGTACAAAAGGGAAAAGGGATACCTTAAAACTAACTTATAAACTATATAAAGAGCGGATCAATGCAGCTGAAGACTGCAATGATTTTTGTCGAAATGCATCAATTATCTTATTGGACATAACATCCAAAGTGTCAACTTCGGCTAATTGATGAAGTTCACTGGTGCTGAACCAGGGAGGAAGTTTCAGAATCATTTTCAGAATTTTGTTCTGAATCCTCTGAAGTTTTTTCTTCCTGGTTAAGCAACAGCTTGTCCAGATCGGCACAGCATAAAGCATGGCAGGTCTGAAAATTTGTTTATAAATTAACAGTTTATTCTTGAGACAAAGTCTAGAATTCCTGTTTATAAGTGGATACAAACATTTAATATATTTGTTACATTTAACCTGGATACTTTCAATGTGATCCTTGTAAGTAAGGTTTTTGTCAAAACCAAGTCCAAGATATTTCACTTGATCCTCCCACTTTAAATTTACCTCATTCATCTTTATAATGTGATGACTTTTTGGTTTAAGAAAATCAGCCCTTGGTTTGTGAGGGAAAATAATAAGTTGAGTTTTTGCAGCATTTGGAGTAATTTTCCATTCTTTCAAATAAGAATTGAAAATATCCAAGCTTTTTTGTAATCTTCTTGTGATGACACGAAGGCTTCTGCCTTTGGCGGAGATGCTTGTGTCATCAGCAAAAAGTGATTTCTGACATCCTGGGGGCAAATCAGGCAAGTCAGAAGTAAAAATATTGTATAAAATTGGACCCAAAATGCTTCCTTGAGGGACGCCAGCACGTACAGGTAGTTGATCAGATTTGCTATTCTGATAACATACCTGCAGAGTACGATCCGTCAAATAATTTTGAATAATTTTCACGATATAAATCGGAAAATTAAACCTTTTCAATTTCGCAATCAAACCTTTATGCCAAACACTGTCAAATGCTTTTTCTATGTCTAGAAGAGCAGCGCCAGTAGAATAGCCCTCAGATTTGTTGCTTCGAATTAAATTTGAAACTCTCAACAACTGATGAGTAGTTGAATGCCCAAGGCGAAATCCAAACTGCTCATCAGCGAAAATTGAATTTTCATTAATGTGCGTCATCATTCTATTAAGAATTATTCTTTCGAATAATTTACTAATAGATGAAAGCAAACTAATGGGCCGATAGCTTGAGGCTTCAGCAGGATTTTTATCCGGTTTCAAAATCGGAATTACTTTGGCATTTTTCCAACTACTGGGAAAATATGCCAAATCAAAACATTTGTTGAAAATTTTGACCAAGCAACTTAAAGTTGCTTCTGGTAATTTTTTAATTAAAATGTAAAAAATGCCATCCTCACCAGGGGCTTTCATATTTTTAAATTTTTTGATAATAGATTTTATTTCATTCAGATCCGTATTAAAAACTTCATCTGATGAAAATTCTTGTTCAACAATATTCTGAAATTCTATTGAAATTTGATTTTCAATAGGACTCAAAACATTCAAGTTGAAATTATGAGCACTCTCAAACTGCTGAGCAAGTTTTTGAGCTTTTTCCCCATTAGTTAATAGAATATTATCACCATCTTTTAAAGAAGGGATGGGTTTTTGAGGTTTCTTAAGAACCTTTGAAAGTTTCCAAAAAGGTTTGGAATAAGGTTTAATTTGTTCGACATCTCTTGCGAACTTTTCATTTCGCAGGAGAGTGAATCTGTGGTCAATAACCTTTTGCAAATCTTTTTGAATTCGCTTCAGTGCAGGATCACGAGAACGTTGATACTGTCTTCGGCGAACATTTTTCAGACGAATCAGAAGCTGAAGATCGTCATCAATAATGGGAGAATCAAATTTGACTTGGACTTTAGGAATAGCAATATTCCTAGCATCCAAAATTGCATTAGTTAAAGATTCCAAGGCTGAATCAATATCAGCTTTGGTTTCTAAAACAAAATCATGATTTAAATTATTCTCAATATGATGCTGATACCTGTCCCAATTAGCTTTGTGGTAATTAAACACAGAACTATTGGGTCTGGTAACTGCTTCATGAGAAAGTGAAAAAGTTACTGGAAGATGATCAGAATCAAAATCAGCATGAGTCACTAAAGGACCACAATACTGACTTTGATTTGTCAACACCAAATCAATTGTTGATGGATTTCTAACAGAAGAAAAGCAAGTTGGCCCATTCGGGTATAAAACCGAATAAAGACCAGAAGTGCAATCTCTGAATAGAATTTTACCATTGGAATTTACTTTTGAATTATTCCAAGATTGGTGTTTGGCATTAAAATCACCGATGATCAAAAATCGAGATCTATGCCGAGTAAGTTTATTCAAATCCCCTTTGAAATAATTTTTATTTTCCCCAGTGCATTGGAATGGCAAATATGCAGCTGCAATCATAATTTTCCCAAAAGAAGTTTCAAGTTCAATGCCCAAACTTTCAATAACTTTTAACTTAAAGTCACGTAACGTGCTATAAGTCATACTACGGTGGATAACTATTGCAACTCCACCGCCATTTCGATTCATTCGGTTATTAGTTATAACTTTATAATCTGGATCACTTTTCAAATAAGTGCCAGTTTTTAAAAATGTTTCGGTTATAACAGCAACATGCACGTTATGAACTCGTAAAAAGTTGAAAAATTCATTTTCTTTCGCTTTTAAAGAGCGAGCATTAAAATTCATAATATTGATGGAATTACTTAGATCCATGATTAAACTTCAGGGTAAGAACAACATCATTCGCAAATTTTAATCCAATCTGGATTGCTTCCATCATGGATGTAGCATTACTCATTGTTTGAATCAAACCAAACAGTGAGTTTTGCAAAAAAGTCATTTTTTCAAACGTAACATCGCCGAGATCAGAAGATCCCAAAGCGTTGCCAGCAGAAAAATTTTCAAATGAGATTTGAGGTACCTGCCCAATTTCAGAAAGATTGGTAGAGGATTTAAAATTCGTGGATGAACCCGAAACGACGTTAGCATAAGAAATGCCATTGTTGTTACCTAACTTTTCCACGGTAGGGGTATTTCTAGAATTGTTCGAGTGAGACAGCACGAACGTTTGATTTAAAGATGCAGGTACAACCTGACTTTGAGAAAATTTCGGTTTGGATTTCGGCTGATGCTTAGCACGAGAATCCAAAACCTTTTTTCTGATGGGGCAATCCCAGAAATTTGATTTGTGATTTCCACCACAATTTGCACATTTAAATTGGGTGACTTCTTTCACGGGACAATTGTCCTTGTCGTGAGAAGAATCCCCGCAAACCATGCATTTTGGAACCATGGCGCAATGATCAGTACCGTGACCGAATGCCTGGCAACGCCGGCACTGGGTCAGATTCTGGCCATTACCGCCATGTTTCTTAAAATGCTCCCACTTTACCCGTACATGGAACAAAAACTGAACTTTGTCCAAAAGTTTCAAATTGTTGATTTCATTTCTGTTGAAATGAATCAGATAAAATTGTGAAGTCAAACCAAAGCGAGAAATATTCCCGTTTGATTTTTTCTTCATTGGTATTACTTGGGATGGGGCAAAGCCAAGCAACACCTTAAGTTCGTTTTTGATCTCATCCACCGACAAGTCGTTGGAGAGACCTTTCAAGACCGCCTTGAATGGCCGAGCATTCTTGGTCTCATACGTGTAGAAATTGTGTTTGTGGTTTTTCAAATAACCAACAAAAGTTTGGTGATCTTGTAAAGATTCCGTCAACAAGCGACATTCTCCTCTTCGACCAAGCTGGAACGAAACCTTCAAATTGCAAGTTTCCTTGCAATTCTTCAGTTGCGTTCGAAAGCTGGCCAAATCGGAGACGGAAGTCACAACAATTGGCGGAGCCTTTACTCGTTTCTCGACGGCAGAAGGCTCAGTACGAGGAGAAGGTTCCTTGTCATCAGTTTCGGATAAAACACCGAAACTGTTTGTCAATGGAATTGGAGGATTGACCTCACATTCAGAATCAGAATCAGACCTCAGAAGAGGCTGTTTTCTTTTTCTGTTTCCGTTAGCCGGTTTAGCGTTCAAACGCTTCACCGACGTAACGACCAAATCTTCAGAAGATTTGCGTTTACCTTTGTTTTGACGCATTTTGCAAGCAAAGTTCTCTTAAAAAGATGGCTTCGTTTGTAAAATACAACAAAATTTCAGGTGGGGTTAGTCTTGAAAAGACTGTTTAGAATTTTGGAAAATAACTCAGGTAGTCTTTAAAAAGACTGTGAATTTTGTTTTGAAATAACTCTGAGCTTAGGTAGTAAAAAATACCGCAGCTCTAGTGTCCGTTCACCACGAAGGTTCGCAAGACACTGAAGTACCACGATTAAAATTTCGGTTATTGTCGCTCCATAAAGGCACTTGGTTAATTGATTTTTGTCAACAGTTTGTGCCAGTTGAAACTGGTTCACAAAGCGCCCCGTCTATGCTGGCAGCTTCAAATTTAAATTGAATTTAACATCGCGTTTATAAAACCTCCCTCATCTGGGCGTGCCACTCAAGCCGTTCCTGATTCAATCCTCTAAAGGTGTGATTTCGGGGTGGTCTATTGGAATGCCTGCAACAAACGTCAACTGATTCCAGAGCTTTTTTCCGCGCGAAAGGCAACATTTTTCCAAGCCACTCAACACATGACCGCCAATCAGGCTAGCGTGGGCAGTGACAAGCTACAAATATTTAATACTAAAAGCTTAGGCAAAGCTACGGAGGCAGGGGGAACGATGTTTGAGGTATAATTTTGTAGTTTGCATTCCAAATTTTGTTCGGCTGTTTCCTGGAATTTTCACCTCACCATCGGCGCAAGGGGGTGGGGGCAAAAGTGTTGGAAGTGGCAAGTCGGCAAAGTTGAAAATTTTCCACCCACCCTGTGGGAAGGCTCGCGCGGCGGCAACGAAAATTAAGTTTGAAAGGGTGTTAAATCACGCGAATTTAATTGACGTTTTTGTGTTAAACTCCACCATCGATTAAATTATGTGCGGCGCCTGCCCGTTTTGACGGGCGTCGGCAGAATGCTTTTTGGACGCGACAGGTTTTAGTTGAAATTATGTGTGAAACTGGCGATAAGGCTGTTTACTCAGGAAAGTGGTGTAGTGTATGAAACCACAGTTAGCCACAGTTGATAATCGAGGGTGGAGCTTGTTTGAAAAAAAATCCATCCATTGAGAAATTTAATGCATTAAAGTTGATCAATGCACCGAAATTTGATTTTTTTTAAATCGTTAATTTGAATCATGTTAATGAAACGAGTCAGCTCCCTCCGTGTACGCACGAGAGCATGCAGCTAGTGCTCAGTGCTCCATCGTTTTTTCGATTTTTTTCGCCGTAATTGATTGTGGTTACCCGCGAGTTTGCTTCTCCAGCATGCCAAAGGCCGGCCGTGGCCGTGGCAGTTCGAGTGCGGCCTCGAAAAACCCGCGAAGTTCGTCTACCGGCCGTGTGCAAAAAGGTAAACAAACCAACGCCGTGTCGGCCGCCATCGCGCAGGAGAGCGTCAGCGCTGAAGGCATCGACAAAAAGTTACTACATCCCGGATATGTCCCAAGATCACCAGTGCGAACCCGTTCCGGTACTTCCGGTGCCACGACCAGTGGCACATCAACATCCGCCAACATCCCCATCAGGAACGAGTTCCAGATGCTGAGCGACGACGAAGAAAATAACAACTCTGACGGTAGCAGCACTACCGACGACGACGACGACGATGATGGTCGTGCACGGAAAAAAGTGCCGACGTCAAAAAAGAACAACTCTCCAGCGGAACGTAGACCACCTCCAATTTTTGTTTTGGACACGTTAGCGGACGATGTTGACGAGTTGCTGGAAGGCCTCGGATATTGTCTGAAAATCGGTAAGTCGGCAGTGCAAGTGATCACACTGACCAAAAAGAATTTTGACCTGGTGTTTGAAGAATTGAAGCGTAGCAACTTCAACTTCTACACATTCAACCCCGAGAAGCCCCCTGTTAAGGTTGTCTTGCAGGGTTATCAAGACCGTCCGATCTCCGACCTGAAGGGTCACCTTTCGGACGCCGGAATAAAACCGCGGGAGATTAAAGTGCTCTCGCGCAAGACAACGGTAACAGGTACACACACACTGTACCTGTTGTACTTCGACCGCGGCACCGTCAAGATCCAAGACCTGCGGCGGACTAAAACGTTGGACGGTTTTTGGGTAAACTGGCGGTTTTACACCAAGAACCCGACGGACGTAGCGCAATGCCACCGTTGCCAGAAATTCGGCCACGGCTCGCGGAACTGCAACCTCCGGCCCCGCTGCGTGAAGTGCGGTGAGTCACACCTCTCGGAGGCGTGCGCACTGCCACGAAAGGCGGACTTGGGGGACAAGGCAGAACAAACCAAGCCGCGCGTAAAGTGCGCGAACTGTGACGGCAACCATACCGGCAATTACCGCGGATGCGTCGCGCGCAAGGCCTACCTCGAGGAGCAGGAAAAGAGAAAAAAGAAAGCGTCCCACCCTCCTCAGCGAAGTACGAGCGCAGCCGTTCCTGCAGCTGGACAGCGTACGGTTCCAGCGGAAAACTCAGCGTTCCCTCCTGGTTGGGGGCGTTCGTTCGCCAGCGTGGTCGCTGCCGGTAGCGGCAGTACGGCCCAGCAAGAAGTCACCGGGGAAGATCTCTTCACCCTGCCGGAGTTCTTTGCTCTCGCGGGGGAGATGATGACGCGGTTTCGGAGCTGCCGGAACAAGGCAGAACAATTCCTGGCCCTTGGGGAACTGATGATCAAACACATCTACAAAGGATAAATTTTCTGTGATCTAGTATTAAGCTTTCTCTTCCTCTATCCCCTTTCCTTTGCAATTTCTGTAAGTTTTTTTTATAGTTTTTTCTTACTCTTGCTAGTGCCTTAGTTAAAGAAATAATTGTTCCTAAATGGATTATGATGCAACACACAGCTGTAAGGAACTCCAAAACTCTGTTATGCACTTCAAAATAACTCATTGTATCTTGATTATTCACCAATAAAACCGAATTGAATTGAATTGAAAATTAATGAAACGAGTTGAATTTTTTGGCTCTATCCCCCCTACATTTATCCATAAAATTTCAACCGCAGCTGAATTTGAGACATCAATTGCGAGAAATAAGCTTTCAAATTATTTGGATTACCTCTAATACACCCAGAAAAATTTTGATCCCGATCGGAGTACTTTTTATTCGAATCATGCTGTTTTCGTGGGGAATTGCTGAATATAGATTGAGAATCTGCTGGTCCTAGCGTCTATGTTTTGAGCTAATATCGGGGACTCATTCGTTTGAATCTTTTTTTTTTTGGGTGGAGTGGCTTTTTTACTGGGATAATTTAAAGTTTAGGCTTAATAACAATTTGGGTAATTATTTCGTTTCGTACTAAAAAAGAATAGGTCGGGTCAACAACCTACTCACGCAATTAGCTGAATCAATGCTTCATCTATCGGAAACCATTAATCAATAAATTATCACTTTTCATTCTAGTTTTACCCTGCAAAGACCTACCAGACCATCCCCTTTATGGTTCCGTATGTGAGAACGGATGGGCACGGGCAAGTCAAGTGGGAGTAGGGCGCTTCTGGACCATACTTGCGGTAGGTCTTCTCATTTTCTTTCTATTGTTTAGTTGATTTAATGGGAGAAGAAAAATTAGACGTTATGAAAATTTATTTGCCCCATAAAACACGCCTCCCACAGGCCAGACCAACGAGCGCCGGTTCTGGCCCAAAGTGGAGTGGAGGCCTGAATTCTGTACAGCAAGCGTGAAAAGGCCTGGGGAAATCGAAAGAAATGGATTGGCTAGGCGTGGATTCATTAGACACGGTCGTTTCTAATTAGTCGAGGCCAGAAATAAGTAGCTGGGTGGTTCTTAGGGTGAGAGTAGTCTATGAGAAACGGTTGATGAATTTGTTTAGCTTTAGTTGGCATTGTTGTCAGAACATGGTCAAAAACATTATTCTTTTCAATAACAATACCTGATGTTTTATTTGTTTAACAGACACCCTACGCACAAATGATTTGCTTCTTCACTAATATCACGAATCACGATCGAAATTGGTATCATATTAGTCCCACCGGATTTGTGCCCAACCTGGGCCCCGTCTTCTAAGAATTCCAAGACTTGAGACTTGCGTCTGACCCCATTTTGATCTGCTTCTTGTGAACTGCCGGGCATTTCGCAGAAGCTTTCTGTTTGGCTCACGATTTCATCAGCATGGATTGCGGAAAAGCTATTAATTTGGGATTTCTCTGTTTCATATTGGTGGTGGACCATTGGAGAGGTAGTGTTTTTCAGTCCGGTTGGCCCTCCGGGGTTTGTTTGCACTCCCTCACGAGTTCCCACAGAGCTGGAATTTGATTTCAACGGAAAATCCCCGAAAAGCAAACATAGCAAAAGTCAAAACTAGTTTCCATTGATTAGCTTGGAATTTAATCCCGAAAGCCCTCCAGTTGTGAAACCGTGCTGAAGTTGCAAGCTGCCAACAACGAAGGCAGTGCTTTGGCGTAATGTTTGGTTGCTCCTACCATGAACATGGCTGTTCTTTTTGAAGACGATCGGTGAATAGCAACCAGGTATGAATTTGACTTAAATTAGACCGACTTTCTGTCGTCCTTGTCTGAATACCTATTGTATGCATTGAATCAATTATAATTTTTCAATTTTGTGCTTTTTTGGTCAAGATTAGGTCAGGATTATATTACAAATGAATGTGTAAAATAAGAATGGACATTCATTTGAAAAGGAGTTCTCTAAAACTATCAAAACTAGTTTCGATCAAATCCGTCTGAAGTCTATACCTGAGAACTTTTCCCTTCCTTTCGCCATAAATAACTATTAGCAGGTTGGGTGCGTGTCAGTGAGGCAATGAAACTTTTACTATCGTACCGCACCCTCTCCCACTGCTCCCCCCCTCCCCACCCAAGATAAGTGAAATGTACCCAGCGATCCAGCCGTTCCACCAGCCCATCCAATCCAATCCCTAATCGGCTCGCCCAATACGGTTGGCCTATAAAGCGTCGCGTAAATCAAATCAGTACGTCCTTTTATGGCGCCCCGTGCGCTAAAGGTGCACACACCCACCCAAACACACACACACAGTCAGTGTTTTATGGGTTTCGCGCGCCGCCATAAATTACCCCGGCATTGGTTTTGGTGTGCCCATCAGGGCAGGGGCCAAAGCGCAACCAGCTAAAGCAATAATCGACCCCGATACGATTACCTGGTGGGGACGCTGTTGGGATTTAGTCAAGGCACAAAACCCGAAAATAGCGATGCAAGAAGCAAATCGTGTAACAGGCCAGTTTTTTATGGATCTAGACTAAATCGACCATCCTGAATCCGAATCTGCCTGTTGATTTTCCCGATTCTCAAAGGGAACCGAGATATTCAAGATGGCGTCCAATATGGCGGCTGAATGGAAAAATCACAATAAAAGGATTTTTAAGTTCAATCAACTACTCAAATTTAACTAAATTGGGGTCGCTGAACTCGAATATGATCCCTAGAATACTCCAAAGTACTCAGGGAATGTGCAATCCAAGATGGCGGCCAATATGGCGAAGTTAGAATATTGGAAATGTTTATACAGAAATGTAACAGGCTATCAACAGGTCAAATTTAACTAATTTGGGGTCGTTGAACTCGAATATGACCCCTAGAATACTCCAAAGTACTCAGGGAATATGCAATTCAAGATGGCGGCCAATATGGCGAAGTTAGAATATTGGAAATGATTATACAGAAATGTAACAGGCTATCAACAGGTCAAATTTAACTAATTTGGGGGTCGCTGAACTCAAATATGATCCCAAAAATACTCCAAAGTACTCAAAGAATGTGCAATCCAAGATGGCGGCCAAAATGGCGAAGTTAGAATATTGGAAATGTTTATACAGAAATGTAACAGGCAATCAACAGGTCAAATTTAACTAATTTGGGGTCGCTGAACTTGAATATGACCCCTAGAATACTCCAAAGTACTCAGGGAATGTGCAATCTAAGATGGCGGCCAATATGACGAAGTTAGAATATTGGAAATGATTATACAGAAATGTAACAGGCTATCAACAAGTCAAATTTAACTAATTTGGGGTCGCTGAACTCGAATATGACCCCTAGAATACTCCGAAGTACTCAGGGAATGTGCAATCCAAGATGGCGGCCAATATGGCGAAGTTAGAATATTGGAAATGTTTATACAGAAATGTAACAGGCAATCATCAGGTCAAATTTAACTAATTTGGGGTCGCTGAACTCGAATATGACCCCAAGAATACTCCGAAGTACTCAGGGAATGTGCAATCCAAGATGGCGGCCAAAATGGCGAAGTTAGAATATTGGAAATGTTTATACAGAAATGTAACAGGCTATCATCAGGTCAAATTTAACTAATTTGGGGTCGCTGAACTCGAATATGACCCCAAGAATACTCCAAAGTACTCAGGGAATGTGCAATCCAAGATGGCGGCCAATATGGCGAAGTTAGAATATTGGAAATGTTTATACAGAAATGTAACAGGCAATCATCAGGTCAAATTTAACGAATTTGGGGTCGCTGAACTCCAATATGACCCCTAGAATACTCCAAAGTACTCAGGGAATGTGCAATCCAAGATGGCGGCCAATATGGCGAAGTTAGAATATTGGAAATGTTTAAACAGAAATGTAACAGGCTATCAACAGGTCAAATTTATCTAATTTGGGGTCGCTGAACTCCAATATGACCCCTAGAATACTCCGAAGTACTCAGGGAATGTGCAATCCAAGATGGCGGCCAATATGGCGAAGTTAGAATATTGGAAATGTTTATACAGAAATGTAACAGGCTATCAACAGGTCAAATTTAACTAATTTGGGGTCGCTGAACTCAAATATGATCCCAAAAATACTCCAAAGTACTCAGGGAATGTGCAATCCAAGATGGCGGCCAAAATGGCGAAGTTAGAATATTGGAAATGTTTATACAGAAACGTAACAGGCAATCAACAGGTCAAATTTAATTAATTTGGAGTCGCTGAATTCGAATATGACCCCTAGGATACCTAATTAAACATTCCCTGAGTACTTTGGAGTATTTTTGGGATCATATTTGAGTTCAGCGACCCCAAATTAGTTAAATTTGACCTGTTGATTGCCTGTTACATTTCTGTATAAACATTTCCAATATTCTAACTTCGCCATATTGGCCGCCATCTTGGATTGCACATTCCCTGAGTACTTCGGAGTATTCTAGGGGTCATATTGGAGTTCAGCGACCCCAAATTAGTTAAATTTGATCTGTTGATTGCCTGTTACACTTCTGAGTCCGTTTTGCGATGCCTGTCCGTCAGGTCGCATGTTTTTTTCGCGTCGTTCGTCGTCGGTGATTTTGTCGGGTGAGTGCGTGCGTGTGTGTGTGAAGGTGCGGCTGGCTCTGGTTGAAAAATGACAGTTGAGCCAGTCCGTTTTGCGATGCCTGTCCGTCGGGTCGCATGTTTTTTCGCGTCGTTCGTCGTCGGTGATTTTGTCGGGTGAGTGCGCGCGTGTGTGTGTGAAGGTGCGGCTGGCTCTGGTTGAAAAATGACAGTTGAGCCGTTTTGCGATGCCTGTCCGTCGGGTCGCATGTTTTTTCGCGTCGTTCGTCGTCGGTGATTTTGTCGGGTGAGTGCGTGCGTGTGTGTGTGAAGGTGCGGCTGGCTCTGGTTGAAAAATGACAATTGAGCCAGTCCGTTTTGCGATGCCTGTCCGTCAGGTCGCATGTTTTTTTCGCGTCGTTCGTCGTCGGTGATTTTGTCGGGTGAGTGCGTGCGTGTGTGTGTGAAGGTGCGGCTGGCTCTGGTTGAAAAATGACAGTTGAGCCAGTCCGTTTTGCGATGCCTGTCCGTCGGGTCGCATGTTTTTTTCGCGTCGTTCGTCGTCGGTGATTTTGTCGGGTGAGTGCGCGCGTGTGTGTGTGAAGGTGCGGCTGGCTCTGGTTGAAAAATGACAGTTGAGCCAGTCCGTTTTGCGATGCCTGTCCGTCGGGTCGCATGTTTTTTTCGCGTCGTTCGTCGTCGGTGATTTTGTCGGGTGAGTGCGTGCGTGTGTGTGTGAAGGTGCGGCTGGCTCTGGTTGAAAAATGACAATTGAGCCAGTCCGTTTTGCGATGCCTGTCCGTCAGGTCGCATGTTTTTTTCGCGTCGTTCGTCGTCGGTGATTTTGTCGGGTGAGTGCGTGCGTGTGTGTGTGAAGGTGCGGCTGGCTCTGGTTGAAAAATGACAGTTGAGCCAGTCCGTTTTGCGATGCCTGTCCGTCGGGTCGCATGTTTTTTTCGCGTCGTTCGTCGTCGGTGATTTTGTCGGGTGAGTGCGCGCGTGTGTGTGTGAAGGTGCGGCTGGCTCTGGTTGAAAAATGACAGTTGAGCCAGTCCGTTTTGCGATGCCTGTCCGTCGGGTCGCATGTTTTTTTCGCGTCGTTCGTCGTCGGTGATTTTGTCGGGTGAGTGCGTGCGTGTGTGTGTGAAGGTGCGGCTGGCTCTGGTTGAAAAATGACAGTTGAGCCAGTCCGTTTTGCGATGCCTGTCCGTCAGGTCGCATGTTTTTTTCGCGTCGTTCGTCGTCGGTGATTTTGTCGGGTGAGTGCGTGCGTGTGTGTGTGAAGGTGCGGCTGGCTCTGGTTGAAAAATGACAGTTGAGCCAGTCCGTTTTGCGATGCCTGTCCGTCGGGTCGCATGTTTTTTTCGCGTCGTTCGTCGTCGGTGATTTTGTCGGGTGAGTGCGTGCGTGTGTGTGTGAAGGTGCGGCTGGCTCTGGTTGAAAAATGACAGTTGAGCCAGTCCGTTTTGCGATGCCTGTCCGTCGGGTCGCATGTTTTTTTCGCGTCGTTCGTCGTCGGTGATTTTGTCGGGTGAGTGCGTGCGTGTGTGTGTGAAGGTGCGGCTGGCTCTGGTTGAAAAATGACAGTTGAGCCAGTCCGTTTTGCGATGCCTGTCCGTCAGGTCGCATGTTTTTTTTCGCGTCGTTCGTCGTCGGTGAGTTTGTCGGGTGAGTGCGTGCGTGTGTGTGTGAAGGTGCGGCTGGCTCTGGTTGAAAAATGACAGTTGAGCCAGTCCGTTTTGCGATGCCTGTCCGTCGGGTCGCATGTTTTTTTCGCGTCGTTCGTCGTCGGTGATTTTGTCGGGTGAGTGCGCGCGTGTGTGTGTGAAGGTGCGGCTGGCTCTGGTTGAAAAATGACAGTTGAGCCAGTCCGTTTTGCGATGCCTGTCCGTCGGGTCGCATGTTTTTTTCGCGTCGTTCGTCGTCGGTGATTTTGTCGGGTGAGTGCGTGCGTGTGTGTGTGAAGGTGCGGCTGGCTCTGGTTGAAAAATGACAGTTGAGCCAGTCCGTTTTGCGATGCCTGTCCGTCGGGTTGCATGTTTTTTCGCGTCGTTCGTCGTCGGTGATTTTGTCGGGTGAGTGCGCGCGTGTGTGTGTGAAGGTGCGGCTGGCTCTGGTTGAAAAAATGTCAGTTGAGCCAGTCCGTTTTGCGATGCCTGTCCGTCGGGTTGCATGTTTTTTCGCGTCGTTCGTCGTCGGTGATTTTGTCGGGTGAGTGTGTGCGTGTGTGTGTGTGTGTGAATGTGCGGCTTGCTCTGGTTGTCACGATGACAGTCGAGGCAGTCCGTTTTGTGGTCACCTGTATGTTTGTCTATTCCTTTCTATTGACGTGGCTTTTTTTCTTCTTAGTTAGATTGTAAAGTTCAAATATCGCGATCGTCTTTCTCGTTAGTCAGTCGGGTTTCTTTGTTCTATGATTCGCGATTGTTTCATGGGAAGATTCGTTTTTAACTGCGTTAGCATAATATAAATTATATTTGACCTTTCGTTTCCCGCGAAATCACCTTTTAGCATTATAGCTCGTAAAGCACGGTGACAAATATTGTTTCAACGCGATTGTTCAAGTCCTTCAGATAACTCATAACTCATCAGTAATTAATTGGTCGCTCATCTTATAAAAACTTAAAAGTATAAATAGTCTCAGGTCAACTCTACGTAAATGTGTTACGCTGAGTATAATATTTCACCTTTTAATTACACACAATTTTGATTCTATCTTTCCACAGCCGGCTGTCTAAGATTGAATCATTTATGCTAAACTTAACACCAAATAACCGGGAATAGTCTCATCCGCATACTCCGACTGATTGCCTTGAGAATGCATAATACATCACACCATTAAACAAAATTTATTGATTATTGGGTCGCATCATCATCCTCTATGTTGAATCCTGGCCATTACCCTTACCCACTAACAAAATCCCAAGTAGAAGTAGTTTTCCGGCACACGCGGGGGTGTGGATATCGTATAGAACCCACCCTTGGTAGCAGCCTGTGCTAACTAACATTCCCGTCCCGTTCCCTCGAGATCTACAAACTGACATGGCGGGCGCCGTTGGTGGCCAATGACTGTTTCCTATTAGTAACGGTTCTAGTTTTGATGATCGTGATGTTTTATCTTTTCAGCGCATTCATGCATGCTGTTGATAAGGGAAACATTATTTGATCGTTGAAGCGTATGACCGGTTGTGTTGATAGGATATTACGGTTCTGTTCAGTAACGGAGAAGGACAACCATGGGTGGTCTCTCATGCTCATGCTCATGCTCTGTTGATTGCCTGTTACACTTCTGTATAAACATTTCCAATATTCTTACTTCGCCATATTGGCCGCCATCTTGGATTGCACATTCCCTGAGTACTTCGGAGTATTCTAGGGGTCATATTTGAGTTCAGCGACCCCAAATTAGTTAAATTTGACCTGTTGATAGCCTGTTACATTTCTGTATAAACATTTCCAATATTCTAACTTCGCCATATTGGCCGCCATCTTGGATTGCACATTCCCTGAGTACTTTGGAGTATTCTAGGGGTCATATTGGAGTTCAGCGACCCCAAATTAGTTAAATTTGACCTGTTGATAGCCTGTTACATTTCTGTATAAACATTTCCAATATTCTAACTTCGCCATATTGGCCGCCATCTTGGATTGCACATTCCCTGAGTACTTCGGAGTATTCTAGGGGTCATATTGGAGTTCAGCGACCCCAAATTAGTTAAATTTGACCTGTTGATAGCCTGTTACATTTCTGTATAAACATTTCCAATATTCTAACTTCGCCATATTGGCCGCCATCTTGGATTGCACATTCCCTGAGTACTTCGGAGTATTCTAGGGGTCATATTTGAGTTCAGCGACCCCAAATTAGTTAAATTTGACCTGTTGATAGCCTGTTACATTTCTGTATAAACATTTCCAATATTCTAACTTCGCCATATTGGCCGCCATCTTGGATTGCACATTCCCTGAGTACTTTGGAGTATTCTAGGGGTCATATTTGAGTTCAGCGACCCCAAATTAGTTAAATTTGACCTGTTGATAGCCTGTTACATTTCTGTATAAACATTTCCAATATTCTAACTTCGCCATATTGGCCGCCATCTTGGATTGCACATTCCCTGAGTACTTCGGAGTATTCTAGGGGTCATATTGGAGTTCAGCGACCCCAAATTAGTTAAATTTGACCTGTTGATAGCCTGTTACATTTCTGTATAAACATTTCCAATATTCTAACTTCGCCATATTGGCCGCCATCTTGGATTGCACATTCCCTGAGTACTTCGGAGTATTCTAGGGGTCATATTTGAGTTCAGCGACCCCAAATTAGTTAAATTTGACCTGTTGATAGCCTGTTACATTTCTGTATAAACATTTCCAATATTCTAACTTCGCCATATTGGCCGCCATCTTGGATTGCACATTCCCTGAGTACTTCGGAGTATTCTAGGGGTCATATTCGAGTTCAGCGACCCCAAATTAGTTAAATTTGACCTGTTGATAGCCTGTTACATTTCTGTATAAACATTTCCAATATTCTAACTTCGCCATATTGGCCGCCATCTTGGATTGCACATTCCCTGAGTACTTCGGAGTATTCTAGGGGTCATATTAGAGTTCAGCGACCCCAAATTAGTTAAATTTGACCTGTTGATAGCCTGTTACATTTCTGTATAAACATTTCCAATATTCTAACTTCGCCATATTGGCCGCCATCTTGGATTGCACATTCCCTGAGTACTTTGGAGTATTCTAGGGGTCATATTTGAGTTCAGCGACCCCAAATTAGTTAAATTTGACCTGTTGATAGCCTGTTACATTTCTGTATAAACATTTCCAATATTCTAACTTCGCCATATTGGCCGCCATCTTGGATTGCACATTCCCTGAGTACTTTGGAGTATTCTAGGGGTCATATTTGAGTTCAGCGACCCCAAATTAGTTAAATTTGACCTGTTGATAGCCTGTTACATTTCTGTATAAACATTTCCAATATTCTAACTTCGCCATATTGGCCGCCATCTTGGATTGCACATTCCCTGAGTACTTTGGAGTATTCTAGGGGTCATATTCGAGTTCAGCGACCCCAAATTAGTTAAATTTGACCTGTTGATAGCCTGTTACATTTCTGTATAAACATTTCCAATATTCTAACTTCGCCATATTGGCCGCCATCTTGGATTGCACATTCCCTGAGTACTTTGGAGTATTCTAGGGGTCATATTCGAGTTCAGCGACCCCAAATTAGTTAAATTTGACCTGTTGATAGCCTGTTACATTTCTGTATAAACATTTCCAATATTCTAACTTCGCCATATTGGCCGCCATCTTGGATTGCACATTCCCTGAGTACTTCGGAGTATTCTAGGGGTCATATTTGAGTTCAGCGACCCCAAATTAGTTAAATTTGACCTGTTGATAGCCTGTTACATTTCTGTATAAACATTTCCAATATTCTAACTTCGCCATATTGGCCGCCATCTTGGATTGCACATTCCCTGAGTACTTTGGAGTATTCTAGGGGTCATATTTGAGTTCAGCGACCCCAAATTAGTTAAATTTGACCTGTTGATAGCCTGTTACATTTCTGTATAAACATTTCCAATATTCTAACTTCGCCATATTGGCCGCCATCTTGGATTGCACATTCCCTGAGTACTTTGGAGTATTCTAGGGGTCATATTCGAGTTCAGCGACCCCAAATTAGTTAAATTTGACCTGTTGATAGCCTGTTACATTTCTGTATAAACATTTCCAATATTCTAACTTCGCCATATTGGCCGCCATCTTGGATTGCACATTCCCTGAGTACTTCGGAGTATTCTAGGGGTCATATTGGAGTTCAGCGACCCCAAATTAGTTAAATTTGACCTGTTGATAGCCTGTTACATTTCTGTATAAACATTTCCAATATTCTAACTTCGCCATATTGGCCGCCATCTTGGATTGCACATTCCCTGAGTACTTCGGAGTATTCTAGGGGTCATATTGGAGTTCAGCGACCCCAAATTAGTTAAATTTGACCTGTTGATAGCCTGTTACATTTCTGTATAAACATTTCCAATATTCTAACTTCGCCATATTGGCCGCCATCTTGGATTGCACATTCCCTGAGTACTTTGGAGTATTCTTGGGGTCATATTCGAGTTCAGCGACCCCAAATTAGTTAAATTTGACCTGTTGATAGCCTGTTACATTTCTGTATAAACATTTCCAATATTCTAACTTCGCCATATTGGCCGCCATCTTGGATTGCACATTCCCTGAGTACTTTGGAGTATTCTAGGGGTCATATTCGAGTTCAGCGACCCCAAATTAGTTAAATTTGACCTGTTGATAGCCTGTTACATTTCTGTATAAACATTTCCAATATTCTAACTTCGCCATATTGGCCGCCATCTTGGATTGCACATTCCCTGAGTACTTCGGAGTATTCTAGGGGTCATATTCGAGTTCAGCGACCCCAAATTAGTTAAATTTGACCTGTTGATAGCCTGTTACATTTCTGTATAAACATTTCCAATATTCTAACTTCGCCATATTGGCCGCCATCTTGGATTGCACATTCCCTGAGTACTTCGGAGTATTCTAGGGGTCATATTCGAGTTCAGCGACCCCAAATTAGTTAAATTTGACCTGTTGATAGCCTGTTACATTTCTGTATAATCATTTCCAATATTCTAACTTCGCCATATTGGCCGCCATCTTGGATTGCACATTCCCTGAGTACTTTGGAGTATTCTAGGGGTCATATTCGAGTTCAGCGACCCCAAATTAGTTAAATTTGACCTGTTGATAGCCTGTTACATTTCTGTATAAACATTTCCAATATTCTAACTTCGCCATATTGGCCGCCATCTTGGATTGCACATTCCCTGAGTACTTTGGAGTATTCTAGGGATCATATTCGAGTTCAGCGACCCCAATTTAGTTAAATTTGAGTAGTTGATTGAACTTAAAAATCATTTTATTGTGATTTTTCCATTCAGCCGCCATATTGGACGCCATCTTGAATATCTCGGTTCCCTTTGAGAATCGGGAAAATCAACAGGCAGATTCGGATTCAGGAGGGTCGATTTAGTCTAGATCCATAAAAAAATGGCCTGTTACATGATTTGCTTCTAGACACGAAAAATGAGCACCTTTTTTGATTTCGTGCCTTGACTAATTGAGGGGAGGGAGGTACCTCCACCTTGAATTGGTGCAATTCTGGTTTCAAATTAGCTGAAGCTTACCCCAGTTGGGTAGCTGCGGATAACTGTTTGTTCCTGTGCGATAATCACGATTTCGTTTCATTCAGTAAACTTTCAGAACTTCATAGTGAATTTGTGCTTTCCTCAGTGAGAAATGGAAATATTTTCAATATTTGTTTTTCTTTGTGTCAGTCAAGGACAAGACAGCATTAAAAGTTTTAAATGACCTTGGATCGGTTAAAGTCGGAAAAGTTGTGATTTTTTTTTTCTAAAAAATATGTATGTTTTTTGCTTTTTTCGAAAAATTTACTTTTTGAATGCACCCTATTTGGCTAGGACCACCCTAAAAGTCAATTAAAAAAATGAGTCTAATTATTTAGACTCAGGATCAACTTGGCCCAATATTAAGTTTTGAGTAAGAACTTTTACATGAAATTGTTGTCTTCGATTCACATTTATTGAAAATCAAGTTCGTTTCAAGGATAGGGTAGAGTAGTCAACAATGAGACACGGGAAACAAAGATAAAATGGCTCTCACAAGTCGTAGTTTCAACCAATCAGGCTCATATTTGGGGGAAAGGTGTATCTACTGGATACACGTCTGCTATAATAGTGGCTTTGGTTATGGACGCTCCCTCAAAAAGTTATTCATAAATGTTTGATTCTGGGGTGTAAAAGTAAATTATGGACAAAAAATACTTTTTCGCGCGTAGGCTGCCATTTACACCAAAACTAATATTTCTTCAAATTTCTTTCGACGTTTCATAGGGATTGAGTTGGGCTACAATGTCCTTTCATTAGGTTTGACCAAAATTTAGAATATACTCAGAATCCAGGGCTGTCTCATTGTTCCCCACTCATTTTAGCCCATGGGTAACAATGAGACACTTTGATTTTTCTTCATTAAACATTTCAAAATCCATGTAAATCTTTCAAAACATGAATTGAAAGTGATTTTTGGAATATTTATAGAGTTTTAACTTCATTTAACCAAACATACAAAGTTATTTGGTATAAATATATGGATTTTACAAAATTTAAATGCTTTTTAGTATAACTTTTGTTAATTAAAGTTTCATGTTGGCAAAATTGCTCTAAAATGTTCAAGGCAAGTCACCTGTAATGGAACAATACAAAAACATGATGTTTTACTAGAAAAGTATTGATTTTCGTCGAGTGTCTCATTGTTCCCCAGCTGTCTCATTGTTCCTGCCAAGTGCGTCTACAATGAGACAGTTGAATAACTCTGGCTGTAGATGTCGGATCGATCTCATATTTTGGTCAATGTTAGAACACACTAAAAGAAAGAAAATGCAACAAAAAGCTCATTAAAACATGCTGATGAAAAAATTAGAAAAATCGTTGAAAGTTGAAAACCAAAAGTGTCTCATTGATGACTACCCTACCCTACTTTAATTTTTTAATGGGTTAAAATGGATGAAAATAATCTTTTTTACGCATGTTTCCATTGTGAAATTGTCTCAGAAAACGAATATAATGAAATTATCGCCAGAAAATGGGATCTAAGGGGTCCCCGAGCAAAAAATTACAACCAAAAAATTCACTAAAAGTAAAAGTGTAAATTTAATATATTAAACTTCCCTAGCGTTATAAGTCTCAGATGGTAGTCCCAGATGTCCCTTTCAATCTCCAGGTTGATATCTGGATGGAACACTTTTATATTTGAGTTTGAATATTGTGCCATTTTTCACTCAAATGCCAATTACTCGCTTTAGATTTAACCAATTAGGATGCTTCACCCCGCCTATTGTTGGATTTTTTAGAGCGAATAATTTGATTTTGGTCATAACTTGAGACAGGGTTGCCAGATCATCAATGTCTTCAACTCATTGGAATGGTCTTTCAATTACCCATCCAACGATATGGAACATGGTGGTATTTGGTACGTTTTCAGGTCATTTATCTTACATCCGGATATTTACGAAATCACATTTTTATACATAACTTTTGAACTACTTATCGAAACTCATATTTTGTTGAAACTCGATCTATGGGACCCTAAACTGAGTCAAATGCAACCGGTTTGGTCTAAATCGGTTCAGCCAGTGCTGAGAAAACTGAGTGACAACTTTGCTAACACATAGACAGACAGACATTTGTTCAGTTTTCGATTCTGAGTCGATAGGTATACATGAAGGAGGGTCTATCAGCTTCATGGGAAAAGTTCATTATTAGAGCAGGATTATAGCCTTACCTCAGTGAGGAAGGCAAAACGTGTCTTTTTTCGCATGTTCAAAAATGGAAGGGATTGTACCGCCCATCCGAGTCACGAGATTTAAAAAAACGGACCTCGGCTTCGTGATCAGGGACAAAAGATACCTCTTAGGACAAAGTTCTCGAAGAGGGGTCGGGGCGATTGTTTTTCCCTTCTGGATTCGATTGCGTAGTAAAGGGAAGGTAGTGTATCGTCACAAACTGGACATTAAGACACCTTAGGAAGACAACCTATGGAATATGGAATGTTAACATTAACCTTAACACTGCCACTGAATCCGCTATGTAAATCTGGCCCCGTTTCTCTTCACGGGTGTTAGAATGTTAGAAATCATCGTATGCAACATTTGCATGAACAACTACTTTATCTGAGAATTAAAAAAAAACTTGATGAATGTTTGGTCATTGTTTGGTAAATTTTGCCATACAGATACAGGACATATGTCGCACGTCGCTTGTTGACGGTCTGAGAAAAACACTTTTTAATATTTGACTTAATCAAACAAAAATAAGAGCACACAATGTAAACAATAACAAACAAATTCCGTTTGGCTAACAAATCCGTGTCCCGAAGTTTGGTTGAATTTGGTTGCCGGAGTCCCGAGCTATACTTAAAAAATACACGTTCTGCACGTTACTGCAATCTGCAGGGTGTGTCAAATTATACGGATAGAAATCCTGTAAGCAGATCCGGTAATTCTGTATTGTTGAATTCAAAAACAGGAAGGTCAAATGGTGAGGTATTGAACGCAGCACTAAATGTTAGCCCCATTGGTGTTGATTTTTTTTTCAGCGTTCAAATTTTGTTAGCATTTTTAGATGGGGTTTATTTAAAATACTCAAAACATTTCTGGAGGCATTTGGTTTCAGGGAACAATTTTGGCACTTCAAAACGATTCAACAACTCTAAAGATTTAAACTTAAGGAGTTCTAAGTCAAACGTATTTGCAAAAGAAGTTGTTTTTTCGAGTTATCCTCAACAAAAATTAGTATTCAAGTGCAGGATTTTTGATAAAACGTATACTAAATCATCGAAGATTCTCAACTTGAAAGTAATACACTTTATCATTTTGATTGAAAACATTCCAATGTTTCACAACCAATCGTCCTTCGCTGTTAGTCACTCGTAGTGACAGACTAGCCAGGAGGATACTATTTCAAAGTCATTCGTCATCATAAAACACCGTCAAAAGGAATCAATACACGGAATTGGCAACTTTGTCATCATCAGTCAGTCAGTCAGTCAAAGCCGTTGCTCGTTCTAAAACCCAAAAACCATCTCCCCTACCCCTACCTCTGACAAACCGGAAGAGCCTACTCTCATAGTCACAAGCCTCTCAATCAACCGGGAGGAATAACCGAACAAGTGACTACTAGTGAGTGGCCACAGCTCCTGCGTCAAGTGGCCCCCCGCTTGGCCCGATATCGAGGACGGAAAAATCGGAACCAACTTTGGCCCAAGCTCTGCGGGGAAATTTATTTGTTTATTTATGAAAATGACTTTCACAAAACGGCCCCCGCCTCGTACCCTCATGATACTAGTTGCAAAAGCTTGGAGGGACCTCCGCAGTGGCCGAACGCATCGCGAGCGGGGGCTTCGAACAGGACCGGTATTGCTTTTGGGGTTTGCGTTTCACTTTTGGCTGTCGGTTGTGTTTTATGCTGCGCCGGGAAGCCGGGTGATCTGTGCGTCTAAATTTGTCGGGCAGGGTTGAACTTTAAACAAAAACCTTAACATTAGAGAAAGACCATAATCATAAGGCTATTGAAGGCTACACAAATCAAAGTAAAAAGTAAATATGAAAATCCATATATTTATGTATGGCACCTTGAAATCAAAACCGTTATAGAAGTTATTTTTAATCCGAAAAAAAAAATCCCAAGCAAACATTTTTTTCCACTATGACCCAATCCCAGTTCCACAACGGCTGACGTCGCTTCATGCGCAAACAATATTTTCATCAACAATCCTATCAGCTTCGTCCCAGAAAGTTGCGTGACACACCACCGCCAACATCAACCACCAAAAACAAACAATCGAAACCGGTGGAAAAACAAACCGGAAGTGAATTAATATTCCTTTCGTTTGTCTTCTCCGCTGCCCATGTCTGTGTGTGTGTGTGCTTTATGTGACGTGCACCACGAACGCATCCACACAGTCAGTCCAAGTACCACATAACAATACAACAAAAACAAAAAAAAAGTAAACGTCATGCCAAATTGCAAAATGAATGAATATGAGGAAAGCGCCCGACGATGAATTGTTATTTGCTTGCTGTTCCAGGGTAAAATATGTTTAGTTTGGTCGAGCGTGCCAGCAAATAATACAAACAGCCAACATAAGCCCTGCGTTGAGTGGAAGTATTTGCAGAAGGGTACATACTTTAGCTTTATTTATGCAAAACAAATACATATTTTAAGACAATGGCACGAACTGTTTAGTGTGTCTCGCGGAGCCTTTCTTACGTACACTTAGGTTTATAGTTGAATTATTCTCGTATTTTTTTGTTTGGCCAGAAGACATGCAGTTGTCTTCACAAACAAATTGTTCTTCCCCAAACGAGATATCTTAATAAAAGTCTCGAAATGTATACGCCTAAAGTTTGCTAATGTTACACCCAAAGTAAAAGAACGAGGGGATAGTCCTCACGAAAAGAAACGTGAGGAAAGTGCTATATTGCGAGAGTATAGTCCTCTCGCGTGTGCATTCGTTCATTGCAACAGTTCATCCTATTGAGTGGCTTATATGGACAAATGAACGCCACTTTGTCACCGAACCATGGTGGCCCATACGGTAAAGGCACGGTTCAATAAGCCGAAGGTTTTGGGTGAACTTTTTTTGAAGATGAACCCATGAGTAAAGTACTCTCGGTAATTTCGGGATTTATCCTCTCCGTCCGCACACAGTACCATTTTACTATCGAATCGTGCTCTTTATCCTCTCGTATGCCGATGCCCAGTTCTGGGTGTAGTATCGAATTCACAGTGATATTCGAACAAGATATATTTTGCATCTAGAGGGTGACGATTCTCGAGATTTTCAATTTCCTGGAGATCGAGAGTTGAATTTTGTTACTGGGAATTCATGGGACCCGGAATTTTATAAGACATATGCAAAATTATTGATATAATGTAAAGGTTAATGTTAACATTCCATAAGGCATCGTGGTAAGGTCCAGCTTGATCAATTCTCTACCAAAACCGGAAATGGATTTTATTTGTATTTTTTGATTTGGCTCAAACTTTGTGGGGGCCTTCCCTATGACCAAATAAGCTATTTTGCGTCATTGGTTCACCCATACAAGTCTCCATACAATTTTGGCAGCTGTCCATACAAAAATGGTTTGTAAATATTCAAACAGCTGTAACTTTTGAGTGAATTTTCTGATCATTTTAAATAGGCGTTATATTCAATGTTTGGCCCTTTAAAATGTTAGTCTTGATTTAAAAATTTTCAAATTTTTTTTCGAAAAGATCGGAAAATTTCACGAATGTTTCATATATTAACATTGAAAATCGGACCATTAATTGCTGAGATAACGTCATTAGAAAATGGTGGGCTGATTGGGTGAGACTTAGAAAACTTCAATTTTCGTGTTTCTTTTTCTTTAAGCCGCTGTATTTCAGCAACCAGAGGTCCAATCTTCAATGTCTCTTAGACAATTTTATAGCAAATTTTCTGAACTTTACAAAAAAAATATTTTTAGAAATGGTCACTCATGGTCACTATTTTTAAAAATTGAAAAACTGCAAATATTTCGCTAAAATCAAACTTTCGGTGGCTATATCTTGAAAACGGAGCCCTTTATCAAAAAATCTGTAAAGTACTTTTCGATTGCAAATTCAATTTTGCATTAAAAAGTAATGTCAAACTTGTTTTTGCATAAAACTTCGATTTTTTCCAAAAATCACTATTTTTTCAAAAATTCATAACTCGGCGGCAGATTTTTTGACCATGTTTCTCTATGGCTCAAAAGTTGCGGATTTTTGTCCCCTGAAACATATCAAAAAATCTCGAAAATCTAAAAATACGTATTTTGGGAAATTTAGTTTTTAGTGAAAAAAAGTTGATAAAAAAATCTTCAAATTTTTTTTCCGTGTACCTATTTTTTTTCTTGAAAGTCCTCAACAATACCTACAACTTTGCCGAAGACACCAAATTGATCAGAAAATTCACTCAAAAGTTACAGCTGTTTGAATATTTACATACCATTTTTGTATGGACAGCAGCCAAAATTGTATGGAGACTTGTATGGGTGAACCAATGACGCAAAAAAGCTTATTTGGTCATAGGGAAGGCCCCCACAAAGTTTGAGTCAAATAAAAAAATACAAAAAATAAAAATGGTCGAAATCGGCCGATTTCGTAGAGAGATGCTCATATAAACTTTCTTTGGGCTTACACGAACCTATGTTTGTATGTTTGGTTAAATGAAGTCAAAACTCTATAAATATGCCAAAAATCACTTTCAATGGATTTTGAAATGTTTAATGAAGAAAAATCAAAGTGTCTCATGGGCTAAAATGAGTGGGGAACAATGAGACAGCCCTGGATTCTAGGTATATTCTAAATTTGGGTCAAACCTAACGAAAGGACATTGTAGCCCAACTCAATCCCTATGGAACGTCGAAAAAAATTTGAAGAAACAATAGTATTGGTGTAAATGGCAGCCTACGAGCGAAAAAGTTTTTTTTGTCCATAATTTACTTTTACACCCCAGAATCAAACATTTATGAATAACTTTTCAAGGGAGCGTCCAGTTGTTAAGGGCCCCAAAAGGAACAGAAAAGGTATAGACAACTTTTTTTCCATACAACCATATTGCCTTCTGATGTGTCACTAACGGCAATCAAAACCAATCTTTGATCTTTAAAGATTCATTCGAATTTCACCAAGATCGTGCTAAATTTCAAGCAATTTCGCCTCTATTATCTTCTTAATGTGAAAGGATTTCAATTTGAGTTTGATATAATTCTAGACTAAATGGAAGCCTCAATATCGTAACAGTAACAATAACCTATTAGTTAACATTCCTAGTGTCTATCAAATTACCATAACAACAGACAGTATTCTATACAGCAAACGCATGGAGTATCAGCCATTTTGTTCCCCGCCATCTTGAAACACACCGGTATGTTTAAAAAGCAGTAAAATAAGGATTATCAAGCCATACATTGGCGCCCCCCCCCCATGAAGTCACCAACCGAAGAACTATACACATTTTGGGCTTACTTTAACGTTCCGCATTATCGTTATTATTATTGTTCCATTTGTAAATTAATTGCCTAATTATGTCACTGTGGGAAGCGAAGTCGTCGATGCTGCCACGGTGCGCGCTACGCCAGTTTGATGGGCCCCGGCCAATTCGGAAGGACCGGCGAGAAAGTTACGACGGACGGAGTTTGGCACCGGGTGGAGTTGCGCGGCGTGCATTGGTGGCGCAGATGGGTGGGGGATCTTTTATATATTTATGTATTTTCAAATAATTTTTTGGTTATATTTATGTGTTTACTTTATAGATTCTTTCAAACATGGCATTTGCGGCCTAGTTGAACTTTTCAGCACTTGTATCGAAAAGTAATACTCTTCAATAGGGGAATTATCCGTGAACTCACACAAATGGCCTGTTACTTTGTCCTAAGCAGGGATGCGCTTGCGAACTTTTTTCACCCGCGAAAGAGAGAGCAAACGAAAATCGCTCCCAAAATTCTCCAAGAAAATCAATCTGCTGATGCTCGTCAGCACCACTCAAAAATATTTATTTCATTTTGTTTACACACATTGCCCATCTACAAAATGTGACAGGTCATTTTTCGACTTGTGACGTTACACTTTCAAGTGTAGTAGTGAAAAAGATGTTACGCCTAATAATCAAGATGATGATTTTTTTAGATTCTTTTACCGATCTTTCGTGCGCTAGAGAGGAGAGCCATGCTCCCTTCGGATTTTTTCTCTTGATGAACATCCAAAGATTTTCTTTTAATGATGATTATTCCATCGCTGATCCTAAAGGGGAATTTTTTTTTCCTGATCACGAGTCTGAACTCCATTTTGACACAAAAAGTGTTTCTTTTTCAATATTGTAGATCACTAAATGGGCCTCGTGGCGCGGTGGTTAGCGGCTTCGGCTGCCGATCCCTAAGTTGCTATGGGGCGCGGGTTCGATTCCCGCCTTATCCTCCTGGCCTTCTATCGGATGGGGAAGTAAAACGTCGGTCCATTTGCGTAAAAGAGGTTTTGGGTGACTCACCACACATAATCTTCGGACGCCTAGAAATGAGCAGTAACTTGCAACAGAGACCACAAAAGACCCGGGGGTCGTTAGAGTGGATTGCTTTGCTTTTAGATCACTAAATGTTAATTTTTAGGTTAAAATCAATTATTGTTGCAGCCTTTGTACTAGTTGCAAACTGTCAAGTCTGAAATTCGGTCCCGCCAATGTCTTCCACACGCAGCAAAATTCTTCCTCGGAACGCTCAAATATTAAAAGGAATGTGAGGGAAAAGGTGTTCTGCTTAGGCATTCATTGCCCCGTCGACAGACAGAGAGAGTGGTGGAAATCAGCTCGACAGCCAAAGCTAAAACATTTCCCGGGAAAAGCGGTCGGTGGGGAAGGGGAAAAAGAGAGGGGGTCTATGGCGGAATGTTAAGGAAGTAATAAATTTTTACGATAGCTTTTCTCGCATCGCACGTCGCTTCTGATGATGATGATGGGTCGTGATCATTCCACTTGACGATGTTTTCCGGCGCCTGTGATGAAGATCCTCGTGGCTTTGAGGGCGGGACGGGAGGGGAAAAGTGTTTTCCCAAGCGAGGAGCAGATGGGTGCACACAGTGATGATGCGTTCCCGTGGGGTACAAAGTTTTCCAGAAAGCCCCTCTCCGCCCCTTTAGCCATCATCATCTGATGGGACAAAAGGGACAAACTTGTGTGGCCCCAATTGCCTCACCTGTGCAAAGGGTGATGGCGCTTTAATATTGCTGCCAATAAAAAGGAAGACAGTTTCTTACCGAAGAGATTGTCCCATAAGTTTTTGCATTTATGAATAGAATAGTGAATTCTAAATTTATTTTTTGTTAATTTTTTATTACGCCTTTTTGAATTGCTATCAGTTTAGCTCTGTCAATGCTATTTTTTTGGAAACATTGTTTAGAGAAATAAACGACATAATTGCAATGAAACTGTGCCCAAATAATGTTTGCTAGATGAGCAATTCCATTTCAAATAGGGAATCGGTTGTACCCGACCCCCTCCGATTTCAATGAAACTTTGTAGACATGTGATCCTACGCACTACGACATTGGAGAAGGACGTAAGTGTTTTAAATATTTTTGTACATCGTAATTTAAATATTGCTGTATCTCGAAGCCGTTGCATCATATCAAAAAGTGGTCATAGACAAACTTGTAGGAAATTTGATGAGCTTTCCGAAAAAATACACTGAAAGAAAAAACACGCCACTTTAATGAGATTTTTTTCTTTTTTATGTTTAAAAGTAAAATTTAAAGGATAGCCCACGATTTTTTTTCATTCAAAATTTTTGCGAAAATAGCTTAAGATGCTACAAAAAAACTCACAAAAAATGCAAGATGGAGAACTCACTTAAAAAAACTCAAAAATCATTTACTGAAACAGTTTTTTCAATAGTGCTCTAGACACCAACATTTTCAAAAACCAGACACGAGAGTCGATTCTCCAGACAATTTTACATAAAAGTTTCCATATTGACCACTGTCCTAAGTCTAATCCTTGTGAAGTAACAAAAATCAAAATCAAAATCAAAATCAAATCAAATTATTCGCTCTACAGCATTGCCTTGGCGTTCTCGATTGCGAGATCCCTACTCGAAACTAGGTGTTCGAAGGCTTGATTGTTGAGGCAATTGCAAACCTCTTTTTACACCTTAGCTTCCAACCACCCCGGGATTCGAACTGACGACCTTTGGATTGTTAGTCCAACTGTCTACCAGCGACTCCACCGAGGCAGGACCCAGGGAGATGACTCCTACACCTGGACTGAGCTAGCGACCTAACCTTTTTTTTAGGTTAGTCCGGGACCAACATTTACTTCCCTTCCGACGGAAGGCGTGATCAGACAAATCTCGTCTCGAAAAATGCCACCGGAACCGTCTGGGATCGAACCCAGGCCGACTGGGTGAGAGGCAATCACGCTTACCCCTACACCACGGTCCCGGCAAGTAACAACGGTTTTAAAAATAAAAATGTTGAAAAAATAGGGTTTTTGGTGGTTTTTGTCAATTTCTATAATTCTTGAGCATAAAAATGTATCATGAGACACTCTGTAACATTTTTGATAATAAATATATTTTATCACAACAATTTGATGTTTATTTTGAATCTGTAGGTTATTTTGTACACAAATAATCAAGTAAGCATATCATGCATAAGCGATGTGAAGTCTGAGTCGGAGTCCCTGATTAAGGTCTTTTTAAAGAGTTTCAATTGGAGTCGGCAAATTCTCAGAAGCCGTCAACAACTTTTTTTTATGGACATTGTTGTTAAAAATGTTGCATTATACTCGTTGCAAAACTTGGTTTTTCAGTTTCGGTTTATTCAACTTGCACATCAAAAATCAACTCTAGGAAAATGAGACAACTTCGCCTTTAGCGGGTTTCAAAGTGGAACAGAGCCAACCAAATAGCAGCACCGTAATAGCTATATTAGATGTAGTTTTCTCTTCTTCTTGTTTTTACTCCACCGTAAAGCTTCGCCCCGGGCATCACTGCTGGGAAGACACCATCGACATCATCATCGTCATCATTCCAGCGGGAGACAAACAGCTTTTCCCATCATTGACGTCGGTATAATATCTTCTCAATTTTATGACAGGATATTAATTACGAGCGCAAGCTCGGCGAAAGTCGCGGGTTGATGGCGGAATAATTTGAATAAGAAAAAAAAACTGCATTAGAAAAGAGTTTGACGAAGACGTGTTGCACCCAAATGAAAGTTCATTTGGCATTTTTCGAGACGTCTGTTCACTTCACCATCGGATTTCAATCCTGAGATATTCAACAAAAACCAAAAAAAAACTCCATTCATTGTTGTCGCTCTTTATATGAAAGAAGTTTTGATCAGATCGTGCAATCTTGATAAACCTTAAAAATTGATGCAGGTGCATCAACTGGTAAAAGGGAATTCAGTCAGAAGACGTCTTGACACACCTACCTGATCGACAACTATAAACAATTTTGATTATAACTCTGGACTCTGGCAATCAAATTCAACTAAACTTCGGGACAATGCCCAGATCGGTCATCCGAACAAAACGTGTTTGTTTTTGTTTACATTGCGTGCTCTATTTTTTGTTTATTCAAGGTCAAACATTAAAACGCGTTTTTTTGGAACTGCGAAATGACAGATGCGACAAGTTAGCACGATCACGTCGATTTGCTGGCTCAGAAGTTTTCTAATTTCCCCGTTTGGGTGTATAATCAAGATTGAGTTGTTAATTAATACCGAAGATGGGCCATCGATCCAAACATCCTGGTCCCCGCGTCCCACCGAAAACGGGGAGGTGTTGGCCATCGTTTAGGCAGCGAAAATCGAGTGTAAATTCTGTCGATTTGAGCTAATGCGGATCCTTAACGATATGGCTGCTGCAGCAGCATTGTTGTCGAGTAATGGGGCCATAAATTTGAGCCAGTGGATTTTTTTTTAATGAATAATGTATCTCTTCACAGCCTTGGCCATCCAAGGACAACAAATGACAAAGCCTTAATTAGAAAAGTTTTTTTTTCTTCGCATCACAACAAAGGAATTTGTTTGTTACCAGCGCTGGTATCGTGGGTTGTGAAAGAAGATGATTTTACAGCTCATTTCTGCTTTGGCTGCTTCAACATCATCATTGGATGTCAAATTTATGAACCGTTTTGTTCATTGACACGGATATTATCCGTAATGGGCATGGTGTGTGATAAAATATGCTAGCATCAGTAAAGGCTCTAGAACCCTAATTTTCAAAACAATTTGATGAAATAAGTATTTTTTTTCTTTTATAGTTTGCTGTCAATTGCAAAGACAAATCTTTATATGTTGAAAAACGACACTTGAGTTTTGAAATTAATCGTAATGTCATTTTGTCTGGCAAATTTCTATAATCCAATTTTCAACTGTTTGAAGTTAATCTATTATATCCGAGTATGGGTACATAACAAGGGAAATGCGTAATAATAGCTTTCTCTGGTATCAATACCAAATTTTGGTATTCCTGGACCCTTTAAAATTTGTCTTAAGGATTATGCAAGAGCAAAATGTGCTATCATACCAATTTGAGGTATTGTTTTGATATTTTGGAATTCTTTTGGTATAACAGTATTTTATCAAATTCCTCTGAAACTAGGGAAAAATTATGATCAATTTTGACAAAATAATTGGGTAATTCTCTACCAACTCACACGAAAACGGGAAAAGTTGCCCCGACCCCTCTTCGATTTGCGTGAAACTTTGTCCTAAGGGGTAACTTTTGTCCCTGATCACGAATCCGAGGTCCGTTTTTTGATATCTCGTGACGGAGGGGCGGTACGAACCCTTCCTTTTTTGAACATTCGAAAAAAGAGGTGTTTTTCAATAATTTGCAGCCTGAAACGGTGATGAGATAGAAATTTGGTGTCAAAAAGACTTTTATGTAAAATTAGACGCCCGATTTGATGGCGTACTCAGAATTCCGAAAAAACGTATTTTTCATCGAAAAAAACACTAAAAAAGTTTTAAAAATTCTCCCATTTTCCGTTACTCGACTGTAAAAATTTTTGGAACATGTCATTTCAATTCAATTCAATTCGGTTTTATTGTTGAATAATCAAGATACAATGAGTTATTTTGAAGTGCATAACAGAGTTTTGGAGTTCCTTACAGCTGTGTGTTGCATCATAATCCATGTAGGAACAATTATGTCTTTAACTAAGGCACTAGCAAGAGTAAGAAAAAACTATAAAAAACTTACAGAAATTGCAAAGGAAAGGGGATAGAGGAAGAGAGAGCTTATATCTAGATCACAGGTAATTTATCCTTTGTAGATGTGTTTGATCATCAGTTCCCCAAGGGCCAGGAATTGTTCTGCCTTGTTCCGGCAGCTCCGAAACCGCGTCATCATCTCCCCCGCGAGAGTAAAGAACTCTGGCAGGGTGAAGAGATCTTCCCCGGTGACTTCTTGCTGGGCCGTACTGCCGCTACCGGCAGCGACCACGCTGGCGAACGAACGCTGAGTTCTCCGCTGGAACCGTACGCTGTCCAGCTGCAGGAACGGCTGCGCTCGTACTTCGCTGAGGATAGTGGGACGCTGCTGCTTTCTTCTTCCTCTTTTCCTGCTCCTCGAGGTAGGCCTTGCGCGCGACGCATCCGCGGTAATTGCCGGTATGGTTGCCGTCACAGTTCGCGCACTTTACGCGCGGCTTGGTTTGTTCTGCCTTGTCCCCCAAGTCTGCCTTTCGTGGCAGTGCGCACGCCTCCGAGAGGTGTGACTCACCGCACTTCACGCAGCGGGGCCGGAGGTTGCAGTTCCGCGAGCCGTGGCCGAATTTCTGGCAACGGTGGCATTGCGCTACGTCCGTCGGGTTCTTGGTGTAAAACCGCCAGTTTACCCAAAAACCGTCCAACGTTTTAGTCCGCCGCAGGTCTTGGATCTTGACGGTGCCGCGGTCGAAGTACAACAGGTACAGTGTGTGTGTACCTGTTACCGTTGTCTTGCGCGAGAGCACCTTAATCTCCCGTGGTTTTATTCCGGCGTCCGAAAGGTGACCCTTCAGGTCGGAGATCGGACGGTCTTGATAACCCTGCAAGACGACCTTAACAGGGGGCTTCTCGGGGTTGAATGTGTAGAAGTTGAAGTTGCTACGCTTCAATTCTTCAAACACCAGGTCGAAATTCTTTTTGGTCAGTGTGATCACTTGCACTGCCGACTTACCGATTTTCAGACAATATCCGAGGCCTTCCAGCAACTCGTCAACATCGTCCGCTAACGTGTCCAAAACAAAAATTGGAGGTGGTCTACGTTCCGCTGGAGAGTTGTTCTTTTTTGACGTCGGCACTTTTTTCCGTGCACGACCATCATCGTCGTCGTCGTCGTCGGTAGTGCTGCTACCGTCAGAGTTGTTATTTTCTTCGTCGTCGCTCAGCATCTGGAACTCGTTCCTGATGGGGATGTTGGCGGATGTTGATGTGCCGCTGGTCGTGGCACCGGAAGTACCGGAACGGGTTCACACTGGTGATCTTGGGACATATCCGGGATGTAGTAACTTTTTGTCGATGCCTTCAGCGCTGACGCTCTCCTGCGCGATGGCGGCCGACACGGCGTTGGTTTGTTTACCTTTTTGCACACGGCCGGTAGACAAACTTTGCGGGTTTTTCGAGGCCGCACTCGAACTGCCACGGCCACGGCCGGCCTTTGGCATGCTGGAGAAGCAAACTCGCGGGTAACCACAATCAATTACGGCGAAAAAAATCGAAAAAACGATGGAGCACTGAGCACTAGCTGCATGCTCTAGTGCGTACACGGAGGGAGCTGAACATGTCATTTTATGGAAAATTTAATGTACTTTTCGAATCTATATTGACCCTGAAGGGTCAACAAAATTTTTCTTTTTAATTTTCGTGTTTTTTCCTAACTTTGCAGGGTTATTTTTTAGAGTGTAACAATGTTCTACAAAGTACAAGTAGAGCAGACAATTACAAAAATTTTGATATATAGACACTAGGGGTTTGCTTATAAACATCACGAGTTATCGCGATTTTACGAAAAAAAAAGTTTTGAAAAAGTTACTTTTTGCGTTTCTATTTGTTTTGTCGTCCGTGTCTGTCGCGGTTGACCATGAACGGCCATGATCGATGACGACCAACTTTTTCAAAACTTTTTTTTCGTAAAATCGCGATAACTCGTGATGTTTATGAGCAAACCTCTTATGTCTATATATTAAATTTTTTGTAATTGTCTGCTCTACAACTTTGTAGAACATTGTTACACTCTAAAAAATAACCCTGCAAAGTTAGAAAAAACACGAAATTTTGAAATGAAAATTTTTGTTCTAAATGAAAAAATGACCCTTCTGGGTCAATAAAGATTCGAAAAGTACAATAAATTTTCCTTAAAATAACATGTTCCAAAATTTTTTACAGTCGAGTAACGGAAAATGGGAGAATTTTTAAAACTATTTTAGTGTTTTTTTTTGATGAAAAATACGTTTTTTCGGAATTCTGAGTAGGCCATCAAATCGGGCGTCTAATTTTACATATAAGTCTTTTTGACACCAAATTTCTATCTCATCACCGTTTTAGGCTGCAAATTATTGAAAAACACCTCTTTTTTCGCATGTTCAAAAATGGAAGGGGTCGTACCGCCCTTCCGTCACGAGATATCAAAAAACGGACCTCAGATTCGTGATCAGGGACAAAAGTTACCCCTTAGGACAAAGTCTCACGCAAATCGAAGAGGGGTCGGGGCAACTGCTGTGTGAGTTGGCGGAGAATTACCCAACTAATTTTGCGCTAAAATGATGTCTCAAAGCGAATGCTTTCATTGAAAATCGGAAATTTCAAACTTGATTTTAAGCATTTTTGATATACCCCCTAAAGAAATGACTTGAAATTGTGGAAAATTTTCTAAGTCAGGTGGCATCCATTTTGGTATTATTTCGGTATTGAAAGGTTCATAAAATTCCTCTGAAACTATGGAATTTTTTTTATAAATTTTGACGAGATAAATAATTTTGCGCTAAAATGACTTGAAACCCAAAAATGTTAAAAAATTTAAATTTTTTTATATACTCACTAAGATTTTTTTTGAAATCTTTGAAATTTCTCTAAGTCGGGATGACCAAATACTTTGAAAAACGAGTTAATCGACAGATTATTGAATTTTGGTGAATTTCAATCCAGTTTCATTTTAGTAACACTTATTTTTCAATCTTGTTATTTTTCAGAATCTTCAAGAACTTCAAGCACAGGCCGTTTATCAATGACAAATGCATTCGATGTGGTGAAGAATATCACTAAGAACAACATGGAATCATCAGCTGCGTAGATTTGGCTGATGCTACTGCTGCACTAAAAATTCCACATACAAGACTTTGGTATGATTTTATGGTATTTTACTATCTATTACTGGGCAACCAAGAGCACATTTTGGTCGCTGTTATTTGCCCAAGTAATACCAAAATTTGATATTCCCGTGTTATTTACCCCTGCTCGGGCAGTTGGCTTTGGCTCGATCCCAGACGGTCCCGGTGGCTTTTTTTTCAAGACGAGATTTGCCTGATCACCGTCGGATGGGGAAGTAAATGTTGGCCCCGGTTTAGCCTAGAGGTTAGGTCGTTAGCTAAGTCCAGGTGTAAGAGTCGTCTCCCAGGGTCCTGACTCGGTGGTGTCGCTTGTAGGCAGTTGGATTCACAATCCAATGCTCTTCAGTTCTAATCTCGGGGTGAATGAAAGCTTAGGTTTAAAAAGAGGTATGCAATCGCTTCAACAATCAAGGTACAATAAGATTGTGTTTTTTAGTCCATTTTGTTTAATTTTTTTTATTATTTACAAATATGAACTCTTTTGAAATTCACAAAAAAAATCTAATCCAGAAAAGGTAGATCAAATTGAGCGCTCTAGTTTGAAGCAAAGAACAATGAAACTAAAACCAATCAATTTTATGTGTGTTTCGATTGTGCTGCAAACTAATCTCGATTCGTACCTCGTACGGTCCAAATATGTGTGTGCAGGACCTGTCCCAGTCAAATTACGGAGGGAAATTTATTTTCACCGGTGCCGGCCCCCTCGGGCTGTCTTTTATTTTAAGGATCGTGCCATAAATCAAATCTCCTCTCAGACCAGCCACAGCCCACGCCGGCAACGAAACGAATGAATATCTTGCAGCTGACATTTCAATTCCGGAATACAAATCAAAATTTTCATCCATTCTTTCAATTACTTATTTATTTCTTCGGCTCTCTCTTGGTCCCACTTGGTCCCTTTCCCGCCCAAAACCCGGTCGCCATAAATTTGGAGCTTGCCAGGCATTAGTGTTCAACTTGTCCCTATAAAGAGGCTGCTGTCGACCACAATTTCGTTTACGTACAAACGCACAGAGCTGGAAATATGTCCTTGTCCTCCAGGCCCGGGCTGAGTCACCAAGCAGCATTGTAGTTGCGCTTCTCGGTACTCTTGAATCGCTTTTGTTTTCGAACCGACTCGACTATGGATGATAATAAGTTAAGCAAAAGTTGAAAAATAGGAATCCAGATAAAGGAAAACTGGCTTTGTCCTTGAACGGGCACGGAAAGTTTGATCAACTCATTTGATTTTTGGCTGCAATTATATTTGAACTGCAATTTTCTAAATTTATTTTTTTGCATGCAAATTGTTCCAAATTCAGTGTTCTTTCTTATTTTGCCTACGATTTAATTGTGCGTTGTCAACCTTTATCAAATTCTTCAAATTTGGAATCAGACTACAAAAGAATGAATAAAAAAAACTTTTTTTTAATATATAACTCTTCACGTTTCCGTGAAGGTTTGCTGTAATTCAAACGAGCTTAGTGGTTCCAAGATCTGGCAACCTCTTCTCAAGATATGGCCATATAGGTGATATTAATGTACTTTCCGAAGAATTATTAATACAGTGGAAATTGTTTCCAGACCTTTTGTTTGATCCATTATGGGTACGAAGAGAGGAAGGCATCAACCACACAGGCGTATTACGTTAGTTTGAATAACTCTATTAGTCCTATTAGTCACGTTTGAACTCCGCAAAATCTCATCAATATTTGCCCCTCACTCTGGTAAAACTCGGGAAGCCCGTCCGAAACGCTAGTCAAACAATTATTTCGAGCTTTTCCGTGGGGAATTCCGAAGCTGCAGAAAATCGGAGAAAGTTTGTTCCCTCGCGGATAACTGCGGGTCGGCGGGAGGAATTGCATGAAAATGCGTTTTTCGTGCTCCTCAGCCTGGAAGCGCAGTTCTGCACTCCGAAACTCAACCACCACCACCACGACTGACACTACCACCACCGAAAAGCCGTCAGAAGAAGTTTTTTTCCCCCCAGCAAAAGGGCTTCCTCCCGCGGGGCACTTCCGGTGAGCTTTCCCAGCGTACACGCGGTGCGCTACGAATGAAGAATTCAAACATTTCCTCGCAACAACAACGACTGCAACTGCAACTAGACTAGAATGGAAAATAAGAAAAAGAAAAAAAAAGTTGATGGTGGTTGGTTGGTGCTGTTCAAATCTGTTTCAGATCTCCGAGGAGAATTCCAGAAAGAAAAAGATTCTCCCTTTCAACAAGCGCAATAAAAGCAGAGCTATCACGTTGAATGTTGGCAAGCCCTCGAGGATGGTGGTTTTTGTCTCTGCTGTTGGGCGTTCTGGGGGTAGGCCCTAAATTATGGAGTCAAAAAACAAAAAACAAATAAAAACAAAAAACAAATAAAAACAAAAAACAAATAAAAACAAAAAACAAAAAACAAAAAACAAAAAACAAAAAACAAAAAACAAAAAACAAAAAACAAAAATGATTTTATGATTTTATGATTTTATGATTTTATGATTTTATGATTTTATGATTTTATGATTTTATGATTTTATGATTTTATGATTTTATGATTTTATGATTTTATGATTTTATGATTTTATGATTTTATGATTTTATGATTTTATGATTTTATGATTTTATGATTTTATGATTTTATGATTTTATGATTTTATGATTTTATGATTTTATGATTTTATGATTTTATGATTTTATGATTTTATGATTTTATGATTTTATGATTTTATGATTTTATGATTTTATGATTTTATGATTTTATGATTTTATGATTTTATGATTTTATGATTTTATGATTTTATGATTTTATGATTTTATGATTTTATGATTTTATGATTTTATGATTTTATGATTTTATGATTTTATGATTTTATGATTTTATGATTTTATGATTTTATGATTTTATGATTTTATGATTTTATGATTTTATGATTTTATGATTTTATGATTTTATGATTTTATGATTTTATGATTTTATGATTTTATGATTTTATGATTTTATGATTTTATGATTTTATGATTTTATGATTTTATGATTTTATGATTTTATGATTTTATGATTTTATGATTTTATGATTTTATGATTTTATGATTTTATGTTTCAAAATTGTTTTTTTATGTATGAGAATGTAAAAATTGTATAAGAATGACTTAACGACTTTTTATTTTAGTAAAAATCGCATTCATTCCAATGAAAAATTAGCTAAACTTCTCGAAAGAAAAACTTTATAGAAGATACAAATTTTTGAAAACTAGAATGCAGATCAAGATCCTTGGAAAGTTATTTCAACAATGCTTTAAAATGATTCATTTCAACTTAATCGCAAACTGCGTAATCTACGTCCAGGTTATCGTTTTAAGCAACCCAATGCGCGATGAAAGCCCCCCAGTCAGGCACATAAAAATTATGAACAATAATGGCATAGTGAATGGGCTAAGTGCACCAAAAGCGAAAATGGAAAACTTTCGCCCAAATAGAACACCAAATAGCAGAAGCAGCACCAGCAGTAGCATCGAGTGAAACAGAACAGAGTGCTTATGGCTTTTAGATTTCATAATGAGATATTCCAGCCAAGCAAGCAAAAGGGTGGAGCTGGAGATTCTACAATCCATTCGAAAAATCCCCTCCCCCCCACACCTCATCCGATTTTGTGTTCTATCCCGGGGTGGTTAATTGGTTGGCACCACTTGGGCACTTGGGGAGCGGGTTTAGAGAGGGAGAAGGGTATAATAATTTGGAAACACCCACTCGAAAAAAGAGTGCTTCTTCAGATGGGGCTATTTGTTGCCCTCGTTTTTGGCAGCAGCATCAGCACTTTGTGTGTTTTGCTGTTCAGCTTTGCTTCAGGGCTGCTGCAGTTTGCAACGATTTCAACGCTCGTCAGCCAACACTTTCAGGCTAGGTTTTTTTTTTAGTGCGCTCTTCTGTTTAACTTTTCATTCATCATTGAATTGAACGACCCTGTACTTGTTGAATGTTAAAGGTGGGGAGGTTTTTATATTAGTCGTTTTAACTATTTTTTAAGCATATCACTAAAGTCACGCCACGCCTTAGAACTTTTTTTTTCAAATATCTTCATGTCATTTTATGGGAAATTATATGTTCTTTTCGAAACAGTGATAACCCAGAGAGGTTAATTTTTTATTTAGAACAATAAGTTTCATTTTAAAATTAAGTGTTTTTGTATTTTTCAGGGTTATTTTTAAGGGTGTAACAATGTTGTACAACAGATAAAGATAACAAGGTAACCAAAAGGTAACCAAAAAGGTAACAAGGTAAGGGTAAGGGCAACTTTTTCCAATTTTGTGTGAGTTTGGGCTATCACACCTAATAAAATCTTGATTCCTCCACACAATAATCACAATGGTTCGTTTTTTCATTATCGGAGGTCGAAATCGGCACCTTCCCCGAACAATGGCGTAATTTGTCTCGCCACAAAAATACATGAAATTTCGGGAGCTAATGCTTACAGAGAAGGTTCTACAAAACCAAACCAAAATAGGATTCGTCCTACTCGGAACAATTAATCATTTGCGGCTCTGTTTTTGCTCAGCTTTGCGTGAGTTGCGAACGAGTTACGGCGGACGAAGAAAGCGAAAATAGAACTTTTCCGCAATGACGGGAGACATTTGTAATAATCCAAAGTACCTGTACGACAAGTTGGGGGACAAGTTTATCGAGTAGCTGAGGAGTCCTTGATGGTTGGGGGTAACGATTTGACCTGGATTTATGTGGGGTTTGTTTGGCAAAGAAAACTGTCTTTAATCTATCTTTAAAACATTGAATTCCGCAATGGTATCCATCAAGGCTTTAACGTTACAAACCAATCAGAAACGGAGCCAAAATCTGCCCCGGGCTAAACACCAATTGTTTGACTTCCGGTGTGACAGCAACGTTCCATCACTATCCGGTTTCCACCCTCGCTTCAACAACATCGGCTTTACTGATGTTCATGTTACACGGTAAATATATTTTATATTATTTGACGGAGTTTAAATTTCTTTTCAATATCATGTTAAAAAAATCTTGATCTTAAATTTCAAAATGTGTCGTTAACGTGTATTTACTTAACATGTCTTCACATTTAATAGAAACAAATTTCTTAGTGATCAAAGGTTGTGACATATCAATTTCAAAAAATACTTACTGTCGCTCGCCAGCGATCGCAAAAGAAGATGAAGCACCTCGAGGGCACTGACTGGCGGAGACTACGACAGTCAACGAGCAGGAGCAGGAAGTCAATCAGCCCATTTCCAATTCAAATTTCACTCCATTAGCCTGTAACAAACAAAACTTTATTACCGATTCAATCAATTTTCTATTCAGCCCATACTTTTACGGGTTATCTTTCCACTTTGCCAGTCTTCTGGAATTGCCTGGCCCTGGCGCAAACCGAATGTCAAAGTTCTGTCTCTGTGTGTGTGTCGGCTTTCTTTTTGGAAAACAAAAGTTTGGCCTGGCTCCTCTTGGTGGCTTGCTCCGAAATTGGATGCTAGCGGCAGGAATCGGAATGGTAGCCTGGGGTGAAATGGGCCAAACTAATGCATTTTTGTGTTTGAAAGGAATCTTTAAATCTAGAGTTTTTTTTTATTAGGTCCTATAAACATATGAAAGACAATAGTTTATTGGTCCTTTTCAAAAAAAAACTCTGGAAATCATTATAACTTCAAATCTTCAAATCTTCAAATCTTCAAATCTTCAAATCTTCAAATCTTCAAATCTTCAAATCTTCAAATCTTCAAATCTTCAAATCTTCAAACCTTCAAATCTTCAAATGTTCAAATGTTCAAATCTTCAAATCTTCAAATCTTCAAATCTTCAAATCTTCAAATCTTCAAATCTTCAAATCTTCAAATCTTCAAATCTTCAAATCTTCAAATCTTCAAATCTTCAAATCTTCAAATCTTCAAATCTTCAAATCTTCAAATCTTCAAATCTTCAAATCTTCAAATCTTCAAATCTTCAAATCTTCAAATCTTCAAATCTTCAAATCTTCAAATCTTCAAATCTTCAAATCTTCAAATCTTCAAATCTTCAAATCTTCAAATCTTCAAATCTTCAAATCTTCAAATCTTCAAACCTTCAAATCTTCAAAACTTCAAATCTTCAAATCTTCAAATCTTCAAATCTTCAAATCTTCAAATCTTCAAATCTTCAAATCTTCAAATCTTCAAATTTTCAAATCTTCAAATCTTCAAATCTTCAAACCTTCAAATCTTTAAATCTTCAAATCTTCAAATCTTCAAATCTTCAAATCTTCAAATCTTCAAATCTTCAAATCTTCAAATCTTCAAATCTTCAAATCTTCAAATCTTCAAATCTTCAAATCTTCAAACCTTCAAATCTTCAAATCTTCAAATGTTCAAATCTTCAAATTTTCAAATCTTCAAATCTTCAAATCTTCAAATCTTCAAATCTTCAAATCTTCAAATCTTCAAATCTTCAAATCTTCAAATCTTCAAATCTTCAAATCTTCAAATCTTCAAATCTTCAAATCTTCTAATCTTCAAATCTTCAAATCTTCAAATCTTCAAATCTTCAAATCTTCAAATCTTCAAATCGTGCTTTCCATTTAATTAGGGCACAAAACTTTTGTAAACAAGAGTGTATCCCTCTCACACCTTATGCAAACTGTCATTTGAGTGAAAGGGATACACTATTGTTTACAAAAGTTTTGTGCCCTTTTGAAATGTTAGGCTCCAAATCTTCAAATCTTCAAATCTTCAAATCTTCAAATCTTCAAATCTTCAAATCTTCAAATCTTCAAATCTTCAAATCTTCAAATCTTCAAATCTTCAAATCTTCAAATCTTCAAATCTTCAAATCTTCAAATCTTCAAATCTTCAAATCTTCGAATCTTCAATTCTTCAAATCTTCAAATCTTCAAATCTTCAAATCTTCAAATCTTCAAATCTTCAAATCTTCAAATCTTCAAATCTTCAAATCTTCAATTCTTCAAATCTTCAAATCTTCAAATCTTCAAATCTTCAAATCTTCAAATCTTCAAATCTTCAAATCTTCAAATCTTCAAATCGTGCTTTCCATTTCATTAGGGCACAAAACTTTTGTAAACAAGAGTGTATCCCTCTCACACCTTATGCAAACTGTCATTTGAGTGAAAGGGATACACTATTGTTTACAAAAGTTTTGTGCCCTTTTGAAATGTTAGGCTCCAAATCTTCAAATCTTCAAATCTTCAAATCTTCAAATCTTCAAATCTTCAAATCTTCAAATCTTCAAATCTTCAAATCTTCAAATCTTCAATTCTTCAAATCTTCAAATCTTCAAATTTTCAAATCTTCAAATCTTCAAATCTTCAAATTTTCAAATCTTCAAATCTTCAAATCTTCAAATCTTCAAATCTTCAAATCTTCAAATCTTCAAATCTTCAAATCTTCAAATCTTCAAATCTTCAAATCTTCAAATCTTCAAATCTTCAAACCTTCAAATCTTCAAATCTTCAAATGTTCAAATCTTCAAATTTTCAAATCTTCAAATCTTCAAATCTTCAAATCTTCAAATCTTCAAATCTTCAAATCTTCAAATCTTCAAATCTTCAAATCTTCAACTTCAAATCTTCAAATCTTCAAATCTTCAAATCTTCAAATCTTCAAATCTTCAAATCTTCAAATCTTCAAATCTTCAAATCTTCAAATCTTCAAATCTTCAAATCTTCAAATCTTCAAATCTTCAAATCTTCAAATCTTCAAATCTTCAAATCTTCAAATCTTCAAATCTTCAAATCTTCAAATCTTCAAATCTTCAAATCTTCAAATCTTCAAATCTTCAAATCTTCAAATCTTCAAATCTTCAAATCTTCAAAGCATCAAAGCTTGAAATCTTCAAATCTTCAAATCTTCAAATCTTCAAATCTTCAAATCTTCAAATCTTCAAATCTTCAAATCTTCAAATCTTCAAATCTTCAAATCTCCAAATCTTCAAATCTTCAAATCTTCAACTTCAAATCTTCAAACCTTCAAATCTTCAAATCTTCAAATCTTCAAATCTTCAAATCTTCAAATCTTCAAATCTTCAAATCTTCAAATCTTCAAATCTTCAAATCTTCAAATCTTCAAATCTTCAAATCTTCAAATCTTCAAATCTTCAAATCTTCAAATCTTCAAATCTTCAAATCTTCAAATCTTCAAATCTTCAAATCTTCAAAGCATCAAAGCTTGAAATCTTCAAATCTTCAAATCTTCAAATCTTCAAATCTTCAAATCTTCAAATCTCCAAATCTTCAAATCTTCAAATCTTCAACTTCAAATCTTCAAATCTTCAAATCTTCAAATCTTCAAATCTTCAAATCTTTAAATTATCCAACTTAAAATCCTCAAATCTTCAAATCTTCAAATCTTCAAATCTTCAAATCTTCAAATCTTCAAATCTTCAAATCTTCAAATCTTCAAATCTTCAAATCTTCAAATCTTCAAATTTTCAAATTTTCAAATTTTCAAATCTTCAACTGTTCAAATGTTCAAATCTTCAAATCGTCAAATCTTCTAATCTTCAAAAATTCAAATCTTCAAATCTTCAAATCTTTAAATTATCCAACTTAAAATCCTCAAATCTTCAAATCTTTAAATTATCAAACTTTAAATCTTAAATTCTGAACCTTTACGGCAGCGCCCTCTTTGATGGTGTAATTGAACAACTTTTTTAAACCGTAATTTAGAAAATATTTGACCACAATTATCTTAAATCCCGCAAAAAATTTTTAGTCGTATTTGATCTGAATACCTTGACCAGTTTTGATCTGAATACCTTGACAGTTGCGCCGCAGTTCCTGAGATTTTTTGTTTAACAGCAAATGGAAATAATAATAAATAATAATTTTTCACATTTTGTTCATTGTACCCAGCAAGGAAGCAGCTGATGTGACAAAATTAAAAATGGTTTTAAGTTTTAATTTGTTCCTGGTAGCACGTAACCTTTCGGCTTTTTGAATGTTGAGGACGACTAATTAAACAAACATAATACTTGGACAATTTTCGAGTTTATTTAGGTAGGTCCCATACATATTACCCTTGCAAATTAGATTTTATGGCTGTAACTTTCAACCCTTAAGTCCAAAATTGAGGTTTGAGAAATGAAAGAAGGACTCTAAAAGAGCTCAAAACATCAATTTCCTTTAAAACTTCACCCTAAATTGCTACTGTTTTTTGAGGGTATTACGGGTCAGACGTAGAAGGCGTAGACTATGAGATAAAATTTGGTGTCTTCGACAAAGTCGCTTGGATTCGCATGCCAAACAATTTTCTAGAAAAGAAAAAAAATCCAAAAAATATTCCTTGAATGTCAGATTTTCAAAAATACCTTGATCGTGAACCACCCTAACATTCAACCAAGCCAAAAGTTCCCTTCTTATTTTCAACAAATCGTCTGGAGAAACCAAAGCTCTAAAACTTCGTAATGTGTATTCTAATCAGTCGAGAATGCAATGGGCCACGCCCATTTTCCTATTTTCAGCATAGTTCTTTTTTCTTCCAATTTTAAGCGAAGAAATTTTAAGCGAACACTCACGAAAAGTAGCATTTATAGGGAAAATTTCCTGGCATCACTGGCTCACTCCAACAGGCGCTGCTGGTGGTGTTGGTGGCCACCCTTTGTTCTTTTCTTTCCTTTGCCTCTCGCTCGGTTTTCTTCAGCTTTCAATTGGAATGGGTAGTCAAAACTCAAACGTCAAAAAACATGGCGCGTTTGTTTTTTTGATGGCGCTTGCTAATTATTTACATGTTTCGGGATTATTTTTCAAGTGAGTGACTAACTAATGTGCAAAAGAATATGTTGCCGGTAGTTGGAAGCAATATCATATCTTAAGCGCTTTGAAAACGTTAGAGCAAGTGAAAAGATATTGATGGCGACTTTCGTTAAGCAGTTAAGCTATCAACTTGCGTGTGGATGTGTGTGCCAACAAAATGATGAGAAATGGTCTCGCAAAATAAAAATAATGAGCAAAAGTGCATTAAAGTTGATCTTTTTGGCCAGTAAATGGCATAAATTTGCGTGCTTACTTGAGGCGGTGCTGCTGCTGGTAAGTTTATAGCTCAAAATGTATTTTTGGAGCTTTAATCGAACATCAAATTCTCCATATGACGAAGATAGGTGTTTGATTAGAAAGGGTATATTTCCCCTATCTTTGGGATGGTGCCAAAAAGGAGAGTGCGGCCCGATTTGAATGAAATCGGAATTCTGGCTTATTTTGATGGTTTCAACAGCTCGATCAGAAAAATATGAGGTAAATTTTGCACTTTTGAATTTGTATTTTGAAAAGGCAGATTGTCTAGACAGCTGATAACTTTTGTTTATACACTGAATAACAAAAAATATTAGAAAGTCTATTCCAGCAGTAATTTTTACTCAAACTAACCACACCTAACTTTGAAAAGCTATTAAGAGTACTATTTTTTTATTCGAAAATACTTTCTGTATTTTTCGAAGATGGATTCTCTTTTAAGACAAGAAGTAAAGCTGATTTGGTCAATATTAGTAAACAGTTTACTTTCATTGGGCCCATTTGACACCCAGCCCCGAGATTTTCCCAAAGAGCTCACCATCGTCGCGCCGACAAACAATAGGTGTAATGAGAAGCGATTGGTTACGATTTCGAACGGGGAGCAAGGATGTCTGAGTCCCTATTGTCGTCCCACCATTACAAAAGCAGGAGACAATGGTACGAGTAAAGGCTTTTCCACCTTCACCTATGCAAAAGGGGGAGAACCAAGTCTCCGATTGTGACCTTTTTTTTCCTGAGCAACAACTTTGCCCGTTGGTTCTGTGATATCGAGGTTCGAAGAAAATTCTCAAATGTGAAAGGATTCGATTTTCACCGGCGGGGAAAAAACACGGAGTGAAAAACGAAAAGAAGAAATAACGCCCAGCGGGTATTTGTATCTGGGAGTATTTGTGTATGTGTGTGTTACAGGTATGGGTTTGTAGGGATATTAAATCGCAATAAACATAAATATAAACATAAACCAACCGGCGATAATGAGCGAGAGACAGAATGCCGGGATTCACACCCTCGCAAATAAAGGTGCGGAAACGTGGAAGAAAAAGAACACAAACAAAAGGAAAATTCCAACTTCTTCGCGTTGAAGCAAAGCCTGGCTTGGGAAAACCGGAAAAGAAGCAGCAAATGAAGCGGAAGTGATTGAAAAACAATTTCCGACTTTTCCCCCCTCGCTGTTCTAGTAGTGTCGCCCTAGACCAGCGGGATGGACAGAGAGAGAGATGAGAGTATTGTGAGGAAAACAATCTGAATGTGACCGACGGCAAATCCTTTAAGCGATGAGGCAGGCTGACTTCTTCATCCGATTCCGTCACAAACAAGCACCACTTTTGGCAAGAGCTTGGCTTTGAGTTGGGGGAAACGGAAATGGTGGAAATTGAAACGGAACAAAACGGAAAAGCGGCTCGATTTTGGAAAAGTTCAAATCACTCTCTTTGGAGCGGGCGCGCGTTGATAATGAGTGACAACAGCTCTATTGGGAGCTTGAGCTTGAGCTTGAGCCTCGGGTAGAACTTGGCCTTCAAAGAGCCAACAGGGGCAACGTTCAAACAACGATGAAGAGTTTTTCTAATTTAGGGAAGTTCTTTGCGAAACACTTCAAGCGGAGGGCTGTTTGTTGATTTGATTGATTAACTTTGTGTAAACTGCTTTCACAATCACCGGCATTATTAATTTGGGCAAAACTTTGAAGTTCCGAATGGGATCACTCAAAAACGCAAAATTCGCATGTTGGGAAAAGATTAGTTGTCTTGAAAGAGGATTCCTTCTGAAACCTGTTCCCCTGACGATCCGGATAGTGACCACCCTGTGGCCAATATTGGCAAAGAGTCGTTCTGTTTTCTCAAATAGTTTACTTATTGACAAATATTAAGTTTGAGCCGTCGCATGACGTGTTTTGAACAAAACATGCAAATGGCCATTATTACAGGTTCCCTGGGGGATCTCTAGGGAGGTTCCGAAAGTGGCCAGAATTGAAGTTTCTTCAAATTATGTATTCGAAAAGCTTTTTCAAGTCATTTCATGAAGTCATTTCAGCAAGACGAATTCCAACTGAAATCTAGAATTGGCCATATCAGGAACCTGATCCAGGTCTTTTTTACGGAAATGGCCATAACTCAGCGGATTTTCAACGGATTTTTAATGCTTCAGGTTGCATTCGACGTGTCATTAGTTGAACTTTCAGGAAAAAATATAGATTAAGTGAAAATCTCATCTTAGCCAAAATGGCACGCATTGAAACAAGTAGCTTTTTGACAAGGTCCCGGAAAATACGGAACATCTCCGGTGGCCATGGACCGTTACCTTGTTCCATTACATATGGCTCATTCCATCTTAACTGTGCACGAAAAAGTGCAAATTTCAAAATTACCCTCTCCGATCCTGCTCAAATTTGGCAGGGCTGTTGATACTATCAAAACATGCAAGAATCCCGAATTTCGTCCAAATCGGACCACCTCCTCTATTTTTGTACCTCCCCAAAAAAACGACGTTTTGCCGATTTTGGAGTGAACCTCCTAGTTTCAAACGGCGATAGCTCAGAAACCACAAATCTTAGAAGGTCGGTCTTAGACTCAATTTTGAAGGAAGTTGGACGTAGAGTTCATTTCCGTGATCAAAATTTTGATTAATTTATTTTTTCTACCTGTATTGCGCAATTGAAAACTTTAAACGGCCGTATCTCAAAACACCCCAACTTATTTTTTTTTATTTGACCTCACCATCGTATTCCCCGGCCAATTTTACATAAGAATCACTTATCGACAGAAATGAATATGCTTCTTTCCAGAGATATTGAATTTTAATGTTTTGAGTTTTTGAGATTACCTAAATTAGCTTTATTAGCCGCATCTGCTAGAAGCACACAGGTGGGTTTAACAGTATTTTGGAACACTTTTTGCCTATGTAGCTTACGTAAACCCGAATCTCGTCCGAAGCATGCTAAATTAATTCAACCAAGTCCTTCCTAACGACCCCTGGAGGCCATCTTAAAATTTTTCTTGTGCAGGAATTTGTCCTCCTTCTGTCACATTTCATACCAAAAAGTTCCAAACTCGAACATTTCCCCGAAGCTGCTGGTCCCTCCCGGCAAGAGTAATGACTGTTTGGGGATTGTGTTTCAATTTACAACGCCCCCTTCGTCCCAGATCCCATATTCCCAGATTTCGCTCAATACATCGAACACTAAATCGAATCCCGCTCTGCGGTGGTCCGACCCGGAATGAGATTTTCCGAAACATCTTCAAGGTACCATGGCCTCTGCGTTGTTCCACAAAGAGGAGAAAACATCAGTTGTGTGGTTTTTTGCGTTGTACGTGTCAACCGACGAGAAGGATTGATGTTCGGAGAACACAAAGTTTCAGTAAAGTGAAAAGAGCAATAAAACTTGGATATTTTTTTTCCTGCAGGCTGGCTCGAGTTATCGCTCGGGAAAAGTTGAAATGAAGCTGGAAAATGTGCCATTTTTTCCGTGTGGTTCTCCAAGGAAAACCCTTATCTGAGGATGTGTGTTGTCTTATGTTTGCTGAGGGTCGGGAGAAGGGGTTTTTCTTTATCGAGATGATGATGAAACATGATAACTACGGATGCGACGACAAGAACAATTCCTGTAACAAGCGACAAAGTATGATGTTGTTCAAACTTTCCGGCATAAAGTATGATCTTTCAGTCCTAACACAATTTTAGGTTTGTAATTGTGTCAGTGGTAACATGAGACTTGTATTTTTCGTATCCTACATTCTTCTGATATCCTGAATTCCACTACTTCATCATTTTAAGACCGTTATCAGGGTTGAGATTTGGTCTTAAAATTTCAGCATTTTTGTATGACCCAATCTCACCCCTCAGACCCAATGTCACCCCTGATGACGGTATCTCAATGTAGGCATGCAAGCTCGACTTACGTCTTAACAAATTTATCACTACTTTTAATTGCTAACATTCTTCCTGATTTACGTACATAACACCGACCACAGAATTTCTGCGCAGGCTCAACTCGAGGGGAAGCGTGAACTTTGGGGTCCCCAGAAACACGTGCACTTTGAATTTTTCATATATTTTTAGACAGGGCCAAATGGGTTTTCTCCAAAGTTTGTATCGAGAATTAGTGCTGTTCGCTATTCCCACATTTTGCATGCATTTTTTGCTTTTATGCAACAGCGACGAACCGCCCTAATTCTCCATACATATTTTGGAGAAAAACCGTTCGGCCCTGTCTAAATAATTTTGAAAAAAAATAAAGCCCCAAAGTTCATACTTCCCCTCGAGTTGAACCGCAGTCATTTTTGTATTTTTTTTGTAGGTCAGTGTAATTTGTTCTGGAATCTCAGATATCCGGATAATAAGACAAATTGATCAAAACAATCGAACATTGTAAATCCGATGTCTGCCATTAAACACAAAAATCAGATTATCTTCTTTTATTAGGTTTTTAAACGACTTTTTGAGGACTCAAAGATCTTAAAATGAAACGTGACAACAGTTCTTGGAAAACTTCTGTTTAATTATAATCAATTTCTAAACTCAACAGATTGCTTGCTATCTTTTTATTTATAATTTTCTACAGACAAAGCTTGTAACGTCGTTTTCCTTAAAGGTGCTCTCAAAAACTCGAGTCGTAGTTTCAATTTGGCGCTGCCTTCAATTCACATTAATGTAATGATTTCTGCCCGAATAGACTTTATGATCAGTTCAATAATCTTATGAATGGAATAATAAATGAGGTCCAGACATCTTCAGTGTTGGTTACGTTTCAAAAGATTAGTTCCATTGATATTTGTCATAAAATATAAATTATCCTTATATTTGAATTTTTTTGTGATATTAATTTCAACCATTTTGAGCGTTTTCTGGAAGTTTTTACCTGAGCAATTTCAGCCCAAAACAGGATTTTTTCAGGTACTTTATTTCTCGACCCTCTCCGATTTAGATGAATCTTGTTATACATGTTCCCTAGCCATGTTTGTGTATATGGAGCCAGTTGCACTCGAGAATAACATGTGAGAAGGGCGAAAGTATCATAAAGTGCTCAAAGACAAACTTGTAACAAATTGGACGGAAATAAAACACACAATTTTATTAGACTTTTCAATTTTTTCCTAACTATTTCCAAAAAGATTCAGAACAAAATTTATTAATTTTCAAAATCTTATAATTCCAGGATTGAGTCCGTAAATTCAACAATTTCAGAATAAGAAGACAACAACTTCCTTGGTTACTGTGTACCCTTAAATATAAAATATTCCACCTTAAGGTGGTTGATGCCTTCCTCACATTAATATACTTTTGATAGGGTTGTCAGATTTTCAACCTATTGTACTCATTGGAAAGATCTTTTGATTATGCATCTAACGATGGGTTGCATGATTGATCAGAACATCATTTTCATCAAAATATCTGAGACCCAACTTGAAAAAAATGTATAATGAACACTCAAGTGCTCATAACTTTTGGTAGGGTGTAACAGTTAAGGGGGGCGTGGGTGCGCTTCAGCTAAGTCGAGGCAAGGAAGAACCAACTAAAAAGAATTTGGAAAACCCTATTCCCACACTCAACGTCTGCAAAATCCAAAACCCAGGCCAGACTCAACCTTCCTTGAAAACGCTCCCGCTTTCGCGCCAGTACGGTCTCGGGACCGTACTGCGAGAGGTCTGCTACTTCCCGACTAGTCAATGCTCAGGGCAGGTAAAGGAGTCAATCAATAACAAGGCGGCAAAATGCCCAAAATCAACAAGAACGGAAAGAATAATCGAAACCAAATAGTTCTCTAGCGCGCAATAAGTTAAAACGCAAGCTTGGGAATGAACAGAAGTGTGTGAGTCTATAAACCCACTCGGGAAATCGCCCGCCGGGAGAATCGGTGCGGACTCACATCCGATCCGTCCGAGCGTTTCACGAGTAAAGAGGACGGGAGCTGGACCTGCTTGGTCAGCTGTCACCGCACCGTTCGTGTGGCTGCGTCCATGCGCTGTCAGTGCATGGCTGCGTCAAGCCCGTCGTACGAGGGGCCTATTCGACTCGATTCAATGGAGTGCGCTCACATACATCGCAATAGGGTGTATCACTCCACACAAGAAGTACCATGGGGTTTATTTGGTCCAAGTTACTGTATTTGGGGGGAACTTGCATGCATTTTCTATCTGACCTTGTTTTCACGAGTTCATGGTGTCGGTTCTCCCTGGTCGTGTCGCGCGAACAGCTGGTGCAGCGCGCGTTCAGGTAGCCGCAGATGGCTGCGGGATGCTCTGCTCACCGGGATTCACGACGCAAGCCGCAGGTGGCTGCGGGCTGATCTGCTAGCTGCGTTTCTCGAACGGTGTTCAGCAAGCCGCAGGTGGCTGCGATGATGTCCTGCTCGCCGCGTTCGGTGATTGATGTTCGGCCGCGCTGGGCGCGCGGTCTAGACCCGGATCACGTGGCCGGTGTTCGTTAGATGCCGATTCCCAGCGGCGTCGCCGCAGGTCGAAAGCAACTTATCTTCTCGGTTCAGGTGCGTCGAGAAGATCACAACGAGATTCCCCACGTGGCCAATGTTAGAACTGCCGTCGGTGGGCTCCAATGTCTCAGGGCTTTATCGGACCCCTACGGATAACCCACTGGCGTACTGTGACAAGTGCACCCAGAGAGTGTCCACTTGGCACGCTGTAGGCCAGGCGACCGGTCACAGGACCGGATTTCCCCTACGGTCAGCGTCCACTTGCTCAGAGGCTTTTGAACGAGGACCTCTTACGGACTGATACCACGTTCTCGTTGGATGTGCGAGGTGTTGCGATATAGGGCTTTTTAACACGTGTTCACTTTACACAATCACTTTTCTGGCCGGTGAACGGCGGGGGCAAACGTGCCGTATTCTTGGAGTGCGTGCGACTTACCACGAGGATGTTCTGCGATGGCAGGCGGGTACGATTCAGCGACGTGTGCTTGCAGCGGCCGTCGTCGGCCGGCGAGGTATGCTGCGGTTAGGTCGTGCTTGGCTGGTTCACCGCGTGGCTCCACCACGTGGGCGGGGCAGGTAAACTGCGATCTTCTCCCGTAGGCCGCCGTCAAGCTCGACAGCTTTCGGCGTGTGCTAGGTCGCGGGCGGACGGCAAGATGCTCAGCGCGAGTCCAGTGCGTGTCGGCCGGCAGGACGCGGGTGTAACGTGGTGACCCACAATCCCACACGTGCGAGTGGGTGCCGACGCCGACGCAATTTCCGGAGCTGTGGACGAGAGGCCAACAAAAAAACCTTCGCCTGAAGGTTTCTTCAGGCGAGAAACACGACAACCATGAGGAAAAGGGCCCTAGCCGTGTCTAACGCACTATACCTTTGTATCAGCAGATATTCTTGCACACAATATGCGGTTTCCACTTTCGTTGTTCTTAACGTGCCTCTCGGCGCTGTTCGCCCTAGTAATTCACAACGTATTACAATTTTGCACTAAGTACAACAGAATTATACCTACTACTGATCGAGTTCAACTCGCTACACTCGATGATCTTTTCACCCTTCTAGCGTCTAAGACGTGGTTTGGCGTAAACTTCGTGTTCTTTAACTTTTGATTCGACTCAAAGCGCGGTTCGAATGCTAATGGGCTAGATCAGACAATCGTTCTTGCCTCGAGCCCCCAAAGTCTCGGACGATCGCGGAAAGCGCAAAGAGGAAAAGCCGATAATCGATCGTGGCTGATCGCGATTGGGCCACGTCATCACGTAGGTAGTATTTTTCAATTTTCTTTTGACCTTTTCAAGAAAGGCAGAGCCGGTCCTACGCCCGATCTACAGTTTGTGAGGAGAGGCGGGCAAATTCGTTTTAGTTATTTCCTTCCTCACTTTGATCCAACCGGCGCTGTGTAACCAGGAGGTTACATTACCCCCAACAATGAATAAGAAAATTTTCATTTCTTAAAGAAATTAAAATTTTCGCTGGCAAATAAAAAAACATTCCAGCAAACGTGAAAAACGTATAACTTTTCATTGTTTCAAATAATTACAAAGAATAATCAGTAAATGATCAATTAAAACTACAAAATTTATTGCGCCAACAAAATTCGAACGGTAGGGAAAATTAGAAGAATAGAAAAAGAAGAAATAGAAGTAATAAAGAAAGATGGCCTGTGTAATCAAATGATATGTATTGGAAACTGGACTATTGCTTGGATGAGCTTATAGCTGAACATTTGTATTACCCACACACTTTATGCTGCCTCATTCACCTAAACCTTGCATTCTTCACCATTCACACTATGCTCGAATTCATTCCCAGAGATATCTGGAGCATGTTTGGTCTTTTCTTCGACCATTTTCTTATTTCACTAACGGTAGATTTTTCACCAAAAATATTTGGACTTTTCTTACTATGATGCATCACTTAACACTATCGGTAACGGTAATCGGTAATCGATAACTTCGAAAATATTCGAAACAGTTCTTATCACTACTAATCAATTTATTATTCTATAATTTGTTCTCGCGCGCGTACCTATCCCGATCATACCGCGAGCAAAACTAATCCACACGAGAAGCCGTCGCTTCTGCTGCCGATCGTTCTTCCCCGAACACTCGATCCCGCCTAACTAATATTATCTAAAATCACTAATACTTAGGTCACTATCAGCAAAGCCAAGAGATGTAAGTGATAAGACAAACGTAGTGATCAAAACAAAATTTGAAAAAAAATGGATTGGCGATCTTCGAACACAAAAGATCTTTGTTGGTCTGTGCTTATCTTACTACAAAAGGGAAAGTGAAATGAAAAAAAATGATCTTTACTTGATTATTGGGTTATTGTTTGGTTTGGCCGATAAGGGGAAAGATGTTTGTAGTATAAGTATTCAAAATAAACTGTACAACAATGTTCCAACGATAGATTTGGACTCTTATAAACGAAATACAAACAAATTGAAATGTGTCCGATCTATATTTCTTCTGTTCGCGGTCGGACCGGAGTAAACCGAATCTCGCGAAAGTGTAATCAGTACCAATAAATGTGTTTTTGTTTTAGAATTTTATTCTTTTGGTTGACCTGAACTATTGTTCTAAGTGTCGACATAGCTGGTTTTAGTTTTGGTCTAGATTTTCTTCAGGACAGAGGAGTGGAAGACTCCAAGTCGTTTTTTCAAGTCTTTGTCCCAAAGTTCATATGTGTTAGTTCCTACTTTTCTTTTGATAACAGCTTCACTGTATTTTGGGGCAAGTTTCGCGTTGAAGTTTGCTGATTTATCAGATTGGAAATAGTTCTTCTTCAGCACGGTTTCGCCTTCGCTAAAGTCTATCTTACGCGTTGATCGCAAATTATAATTACTAGCATATCTTTTGTACGCTCTCTGTAGATTTAGTCGTACAGCCTCATATAAGTTCTTCATATCGCTACCTAGCTTCGCGGGGTCAAAAGTGTACGCTGAATTAGTGTCTCGTAAATGATCGTACTCTACACCTGAGCTGATTATGTTGCGCCCGAAATTAATGAAATAGGGCGTATAGCCCGTGGAGTCGTGGACACTATTGCGAATCGCTGCTGCAATCATCTGAATGCCTTGGTCCCAATCTTTCTGGGTTTTTCCTTCGAGAGAACTTCTAATCGCGGCAACAATTACGCGGTTCACCCTTTCTGTTGGGTTGGGGTTTGGTCGGTAAACTGCTAAGTTCCAGTGATCAACGTTATATTTTTCTAAAAATTGCCTAAACGCTCGGGAAACGAACTGAGGTCCGTTGTCGGAAATAAGAATGTTTGGAACACCAAACAGTAAGAAAACATTGTTCTCTAAAAATTTAATTACTGCCGCTGTAGTAGCTTGGCGCATGACTTGGATTAGTGCAAATTTAGAAAAATAATCGGTTACCACTAACGCGTAGGTGTTACCTGTTCTCGATCTAGGGTAAGGGCCTAAAAAGTCGATCGATATCATTTCCCATGGTCTGTGGCAGATCTTTTCTTTACCACACGGTGGGTTTGGATTCACGTTGGCTACCTTGGACCGTTTGCAGGTCAAACATTTCCTACAATACCTTAGTACCTCTCCACTCATTCTCGGCCAGAAATATTTTTGCTGGATCACACTCAGCGTTTTTTCAAAACCTAGGTGGGCCTGATCATGAGTTTCGCGTACTATCGTTGGCCTTTCGGTAACGGTTGGGTAGTACTTCCACCGGAGAGATGAATCGTCGGACTTTCCCGCGTTTGTAACAAATTTGTAGATCTTGTTGTTAACTACTTTGAAATCTGCATGTTTACTTGGACATTTTTTTATGTTTTCGCGAAGTTCCTCGTACTGAGCATCAGGTAATTGAGTTGAGATTGAGTTTAACGATCTTGATAAAGCGTCCGCCGTAATGTTATCTTTTCCTTTTTTGTAGACAAAATCCACATCAAGGTCTTGAATTTTCATGGACCAACGAGCTAATCTGGGTGATCTACTATTTATGGACATTGTTTTAAGGAAAGTTAGACTCATTGCGTCTGTCATAATCGTGAATTTTGTTCCTTCTATGAATGGGCGAAAGTGATCAATTGCCATTAAGACACCTAAACATTCGCGTTCGGTCGCGCTGTACTTTCTTTGAGTTGATGATAATTTTTTTGAAAAATAAGCTATGCAATGACGAGTTCCGTTCAAAATTTGCGTCAAAACTGCGCCCACGGCGATATCGGAACTATCCGTCTCGATTGTAAAAGATTCGTCAAAATTGGGATTGGCCAAAACTGGTGGTGACGTTAACGCAGATTTTAGAGCTAATAGTGCTTCGTCGGCCTGTTCGGTCCACTGAAATTTTCCTTTCGATTTTTTTAATAGATCAGATATTGGAGTGACTATTGCACTATAATTTTCAATGAATTTTTGGTAAAATCCCGCGAGACCTAACAGTCGACGAATGTCTTTCACACAATTTGGAACTGGATAGTCTAATATTGGTTGAATCTTGGAAGCGTCAACTGCAATTCCGTTTTCGCTAAGTACAAAACCTAAATAACGAACCGATTTTTGACAAAATTTTGATTTTTCTACGCTTATTGTAAGATTTGCTTTGCTGAGCCGCTCTGAGACTTTTTCTAGTAGTTCGAAATGTTCTTGCAGTGTGTTAGATGTTATTATTATGTCGTCCAGATAAACCCAAACTTTTGGACTGAGATCGAATCCAATTACTTTGGTCATAAGTCGTGTTAAGGTTGCGCCGCTATTAAGCAAACCGAAAGGCATTGTTTTGTAACGAAATAAACCTTTTGGTGTGCGAAATGCAGTTAAGTTACGCGATTCGGGGTGCAGTAAGACCTGATGATAAGCGTCTTTCAAATCGATCGTAGTGAAAAATTTAGACTTTTCGATTCTGTGTAAAATTTGACTCATGTTGGGAAAAGGGTATTCGTCTCTTTTAGTGAATGAATTTAGTCGTCTGGCGTCCAAGCATAAGCGCCATTTGTTTTCACCCTTTCTTACCGGAAGTAACGGGTTCAGAAAATCGCTTTCACATTCCTCAATGAAATCCATGCTTTTCAAACGTTCAATTTCTTTGTCAACTTCTTTCTCGATCTTTGGCGAGAGCGGATAAATAGGTACTTTTTTATGTTTAATTTCGGTCAAGCTTTTGGTTAGTACAATTCGATGTTGCATTAAATGCGTCCTACCAATATTTCCATCAACTGTACGCGGAAACCTCTTAATGATCTCAAACAAATTTAGTTTTTCTAAGTTAGAAAGAATATGTTCAGTGATTATGTCTTCTGGTCTTGATAAATCCTGGTCCGGAATCTCAACGGATGGAATATCTAAACTTTCATCTTTAATTGTTGACTCTACAGGACCGCGAAACGAAGGGTCAACTTGCAGATTGAAACAAATGTTATCGTCGTCGTATTCAATAATATGGACTGAATTGGTGGGATTTTCAATTGATTCAATGTTTGGTATGGGTTTTCCCTGAATGGATAGCTGGATATTGAATGCTTTCCAAAAATCTGTGCCTAATATTAACCTTTTCGACAGTTCTGGTATTACTGCTGTTGGTATAACTTTAGTACTGTTGTTAAATGTAAATGGGATGTAAGCAAAACCTAAACATTGAAGTTGAGTTCCATTTGCAGCGTGGACACGAATTGGATTTTTAACAATTTGCAAATTTAACCGATCTAGAAGATCAATTGCATTCGTAACGGTAATGTTTGCACCTGAATCTAAAAGACCTACCAATTTCTCTTGCAAAATCTGGACTGTTGCGTGGGGACAACGAGAAGGGCTTGTGTTAATTTGAAAAATGCGATTAAAGTAGTTGAAATCTTGGGACGGCGGCAGGGATTCTTCCTGGGACGCCCCGGGTTTTAGTTTTTTGGACTAGCTGATCGAAAATTGTGCTTTTTTGGACAAGTCTTGATTGTGAACGATGGTTCACCACAAGCGAAACAAAATACATTTCTTGGTTCGAGACAATTTGAATACCAATGACCTCTTTGCTTACAATTCCAGCAAACACTCAAATCAGGTGTTTTCTGTGTTAAATTTGAACTCTCAGGCCTATCATCCCTTGCTTTCTGGTGTTGGTTTCGATTTTTGAATTTGTTCGATTTGTAAAGTGCATTCACCTCGTCGTCTGAGACCTCTTCGTATTCTTCGTCTAAATTTATTTGATCAATTTGATTAACTGTAGAAAGTCTCTGATTACCCGAACCGAGCTGAGGGAACAACCCAGATTCGAGACTATCGAAGTTGTAGCAGTACTGTGATAGCTGATCAAGTGAACTAATTGGAGTCAATTGAAGTCGTTTTTTGTAAGAAATTTTTGTGTTGTTATAAATGATTTTCAACTTTTGTGTTTCATCAATCTTATACGAAAGGTTTTGGAAAAGCCTTTCCATATCTGCCTGATAGTAACTGAACTTTTCATTCCCACGTTGTTTGCGTTCGCGAATTTGTTGTTCGATATCATTGTCTTTGTTAGGATGTTCGTATTGAAGTTTAAGGTAATAAACAAGATGATCCCAGGTTTGGAACTTTTCCCAATACGTAAAGTACCATTTTTGAGCCTCTCCTGTGAAAAACAGGTATGCCTTTTGAAGAAGTTGATCTTGACTAATTTGGTTTGTGTTCGCCAGGATTGTAACTTGTCGTACAAAGTCGCAAACTGACAACGATCTTGGGCTATGCTCACCACTAAACTGCACGGGCCAACGTTCAATTTTTGTTCTCAAGTAGTTGTTCTGGTAATTGTTTTGATTTTGGTAATCTTGAGGATCTTGATTAAAATTTCTGTTTCCGGTGTTAATTCCGGGATTTTGTATCTCATTCGGTACGCTGTTGTTTAAGAATGGAAAATTGTTGTTGATCACGGGTGGATTGGGTTGATCTCTACTGTTTCTGTTTATCTCGGGTCTTACGCGATCGTTTGGTGTAGGTGGTAAAGTTGGGGTCGGCAACGACTCCAAGTTGCCGAAATAATCATGTACTGATTCCCTGACTACGTCTTGTATCATTGCTCTTAACTCGTTTCTAAAATCATTGCTGTTTGTTTGAGTAGGTTGCTGTCCCTGTTGTGTGCTATTCAGCGCATCAGCTGGTCGATTTTGTGTAGATGTGTTCGAAAACTGTATATCGTCTATTGCTTGGTTGAACGAATGCAAATTTAATCTGTTGTTGTCTTTGTTATTGTTTCTCCTATTGTTGTAATTCGCGGATGGGATTGATTGTGGGAGTTGGGGAGGTGGGAATTGATTTGGTTTCTGTGGTTGTTCAAGAAACTGCTGCTGTGAGGGTTGTTGCTGTTGGGAACAATGAGAGGATTGTTGTTGGGGTTGGGAGTATTGGTGTTGTTGGGAGGAATTTGAAGATTGTCGTTGAGGTTGGGAGTATTGGTGTTGTTGGGAAAATTGTTGTTGCTGTTGCGAACTTTTCTTCTGGGGGTTTTGATGTTGTTGTGGGAATTGGGGTACTGATGACTGATTTATCGCGTTGCCTTTCGATTTTTGTGAATGGCCTTCCTGAAAAACGTTCTGTCTGATGTTATTTCCAACTGAAGGTTGAGAGTTTAAACCTGGAGGTGCTGAGTTTGAAGATGAGTTCATAATCGTTTGCAGAGCGTCTCTCTCTGCGTCAGTAAGAAAATCAAAACGAGAATCTTTTCGAATATCAGCAGGAGGACGGTTGTTTTGGTTTGTATTCTGGGGAATTGGGATCTGATTAACTGCCTGCCTCTGCGGATTAGGCGGAGGGAACTCGAATTGCGGAATTCTTGGAATGGCACCAGAGGGGTGATTGTTAGTGTTAGATGCCTGTTGGTTACTGTCCCAAAATGGTCTGCTTGCATTAGGATTTGCGTTGTAGTTATTGATGACGTTTGTTTCTAAATTCGCGAAACTACTCGATCCACTCTGATTCAGGTCAAATGAACGAACCAAACGAATATCTGGGCTGACTTCTGATGCCTCGTTCGCACTAGTCTGATCAGATTGATTTGCTTCTACTAGTCCTGCAGCTTCTTCTTGCGTTCCTTCTGATTCTTGCTGAACCTGGTTTGATGTCGCCTCTGTAATCGTGTTCTTCTTCTTGCTAGGAAAGTACATGTTTAGCCATTTATCAATATCGTTAACAAATTTGTTTTTCATATCTCTGCACGCTTCTTGGTTTGTTTTCAACCGTAGAATACGGAATTTTAAGTGAATAAGTCGCGATCGAAGTTTGTGTTCGGGTTTAAGCGCTAGCATTGTACTAATCTCTGCTATTTTCTTCTTGACTACTTTTAGTTCACCGAAAAAAGTTTGATTTGATTGGTAAAACGGTCGATTTTTCCTATCATCCTGCAGCAATGCGCGCAAAGTTCGAACAAGGCTTTCTTTAGGTGTGTTATCATAAATGGGAGCTCCTCTGAGCAAAAGCTCGTAAATGACCTCATCACTCTCAAGCTCATCAGCACTGTAATCATACATTATGAATGAAGTTGTGAATTAAATTGTACACTCTAAACAAAATTGATTAAATATGAAAATTGAAACTACTAAACAGGCAAAACAAATTCAAAATTAAAGAATCTAGAATGATGATAGAAATAGTATGAAAAGAAAAAGAAAGAAAGTTTTAAGAAATAAAGGACTGAGTAAATTTCATTAATACAGACTAAATAAACGGTAGCGATAGCGGTAAATGTAAATCTGAAATGTCAGAATAAAAATGAACCTCAAAATGTGAGAACAAATTAAACCTATAAATTAATTTTACAAGGAAAAAATGGTGAAAAGCAAATTCACCTGAATTACACGGAAATTCAATCAATCTTCAACAAATCCGATTGTTGGGCGCCAAAATGTAACAGTTAAGGGGGGCGTGGGTGCGCTTCAGCTAAGTCGAGGCAAGGAAGAACCAACTAAAAAGAATTTGGAAAACCCTATTCCCACACTCAACGTCTGCAAAATCCAAAACCCAGGCCAGACTCAACCTTCCTTGAAAACGCTCCCGCTTTCGCGCCAGTACGGTCTCGGGACCGTACTGCGAGAGGTCTGCTACTTCCCGACTAGTCAATGCTCAGGGCAGGTAAAGGAGTCAATCAATAACAAGGCGGCAAAATGCCCAAAATCAACAAGAACGGAAAGAATAATCGAAACCAAATAGTTCTCTAGCGCGCAATAAGTTAAAACGCAAGCTTGGGAATGAACAGAAGTGTGTGAGTCTATAAACCCACTCGGGAAATCGCCCGCCGGGAGAATCGGTGCGGACTCACATCCGATCCGTCCGAGCGTTTCACGAGTAAAGAGGACGGGAGCTGGACCTGCTTGGTCAGCTGTCACCGCACCGTTCGTGTGGCTGCGTCCATGCGCTGTCAGTGCATGGCTGCGTCAAGCCCGTCGTACGAGGGGCCTATTCGACTCGATTCAATGGAGTGCGCTCACATACATCGCAATAGGGTGTATCACTCCACACATCTCTCCTCTTCTCCATAAAAAAATATTGTTGGAACAATTGAACTATGAAATAAATGCCACGACTACATAACGACATTCCTATGCAATCTGCAAAAGTTTTCATTAAAACCAATAAACCAAATCCCCAGTAACCTTCGGATCCATTGCCAACATTGATGAAAGAAAAAAACATTGATGAAAGAAAAAAAAAGGATACGTTAAAATGTCTAACAAGCATATCACTTAATGCATCGAACTAAACTGCAGCCCACTGTTAGTCCATCTCAGCTTTGACTAAATCACCATTTGAAATTAGCTAATTTTCTTTTTCTAAGTAATAATTGTTATTTTCGTGATTTTCTCTCTCTCTCTCTCTCTCTCTCTCTCTCTCTATCTCTATCTCTCTTTATCTCTATCTCTATCTCTCTCTCTCTCTCTCTCTCTATCTATCTATCTATCTATACATATCTATATGTCTCTCTTTCTATCTATCTCTATTTCTATCTATCTATCTTTCTATCTATCTCTATTTCTATCTATCTCTCTTTCTATCTATCTCTGTTTCTATCTATCTCTATCTCTCTTTTTCTATTTTGGTTTCTGTAAACCATTCTGGCATATAACCTACTTCATCGTTATTAAGTTTTGGGGTTGCTTACATTACACTACCAAATGATTCAAGTCTTATTTTCCAATCTCTTTAATGACCTACATTCTGGCAAACATAGCACTACATACAGAAATTCCTAAAATTCTTAAAACTTTTCAATATTTCTTGCATCTTTTTTATTAACATAAATTTACCTTAAACAAATCATTATGCATCATCATCTGTTCACAGCTTTGTCACAAAATTCACTACGAGAGCATTCGTGACTATATTTTAATTATTTCCCAAAGCAATCTCAATAAACTACACCTACACCTCTGGCCTTTTGCCCGTTTCAAACTTTTCAACCGCAGAGAGTCAGTCTGAACCACCATTTTCTAAACTACGGCTAGACAGACTGACCTACCATACATCTAGCGATTTCAGTAACGCAAATCACAGCATTTGAAGCCATGTTTTCATTGGACCAAACGCGACCTTCCAGGCTATTTACCACGGCGGGCCAATCTGACCCACCGTGACAAAATGTTCCACCAATCGCGGCCTTCCAGGCTATTTTCCACGACAGGCCCATCTGACCTCCGTGCCCATCGCGATTCATTTTTCCTTGGAACAATCGCGGCCTTCCAGGCTATTTACCACGGCGGGCCAATCTGACCCACCGTGCCCAACGCGACAAAACGTTCCACCAATCGCGGCCTTCCAGGCTATTTTCCACGGCAGGCCCATCTGACCTCCGTGCCCATCGCGATTCATTTTTTCTTGGAACAATCGCGGCCTTCCAGGCTATTTACCACGGCGGGCCAATCTGACCCACCGTGTCCAACGCGACAAAATGTTCCTCCAATCGCGGCCTTCCAGGCTATTTCCCACGGCAGGCCCATCTGACCTCCGTGCCCAACGCGACTCTTTTTTTCTTGGAACAATCGTGGCCTTCCAGGCTATTTACCACGGCGGGCCAATCTGACCCACCGTGCCCAACGCGACAAAATGTTCCTCCAATCGCGGCCTTCCAGGCTATTTTCCACGGCAGGCCCATCTGACCTCCGTGCCCAACGCGACTCTTTTTTTCTTGGAACAATCGCAGCCTTCCAGGCTATTTACCACGGCGGGCCAATCTGACCCACCGTGCCTAACGCGACAAAATGTTCCTCCAATCGCGGCCTTCCAGGCTATTTTCCACGGCAGGCCCATCTGACCTCCGTGCCCAACGCGACTCTTTTTTTCTTGGAACAATCGCGGCCTTCCAGGCTATTTAACACGGCGGGCCAATCTGACCCACCGTGCCCAACGCGACAAAACGTTCCACCAATCGCGGCCTTCCAGGCTATTTTCCACGGCAGGCCCATTTGACCTCCGTGCCCAACGCGACTCTTTTTTCCTTGGAACAATCGCGGCCTTCCAGGCTATTTACCACGGCGGGCCAATCTGACCCACCGTGCCCAACGCGACAAAATGTTCCTCCAATCGCGGCCTTCCAGGCTATTTCCCACGGCAGGCCCATTTGACCTCCGTGCCCAACGCGACTCTTTTTTTTTGGAACAATCGCGGCCTTCCAGGCTATTTACCACGGCGGGCCAATCTGACCCACCGTGCCCAACGCGACAAAATGTTCCTCCAATCGCGGCCTTCCAGGCTATTTCCCACGGCAGGCCCATTTGACCTCCGTGCCCAACGCGACTCTTTTTTCCTTGGAACAATCGCGGCCTTCCAGGCTATTTACCACGGCGGGCCAATCTGACCTACCGTGCCCAACGCGACAAAATGTTCCTCCAATCGCGGCCTTCCAGGCTATTTCCCACGGCAGGCCCATCTGACCTCCGTGCCCAACGCGACTCTTTTTTCCTTGGAACAATCGCGGCCTTCCAGGCTATTTACCACGGCGGGCCAATCTGACCCACCGTGCCCAACGCGACAAAACGTTCCACCAATCGCGGCCTTCCAGGCTATTTTCCACGGTAGGCCCATCTGACCTCCGTGCCCATCGCGATTCATTTTTTCTTGGAACAATCGCGGCCTTCCAGGCTATTTACCACGGCGGGCCAATCTGACCCACCGTGCCTAACGCGACAAAATGTTCCTCCAATCGCGGCCTTCCAGGCTATTTCCCACGGCAGGCCCATTTGACCTCCGTGCCCAACGCGATTCAATCATATTCTTTTCTGTCAAACTCGGTTTCACTTTACTCACCCACCGAGCACTCACACGCTCGCGCCTTTGCTGAAGTCTCTTTTTTCACCAATCACCAGCACCAAAACAAACAAACAATTCTGCACCAAAAAAACACGTTGGCAGGCGATTTCCCGACGGTTCTTAGAATTTGAAAATAAAATTCCAACTCCGTCACGGTCGCCAATGTGTGAGTCTATAAACCCACTCGGGAAATCGCCCGCCGGGAGAATCGGTGCGGACTCACATCCGATCCGTCCGAGCGTTTCACGAGTAAAGAGGACGGGAGCTGGACCTGCTTGGTCAGCTGTCACCGCACCGTTCGTGTGGCTGCGTCCATGCGCTGTCAGTGCATGGCTGCGTCAAGCCCGTCGTACGAGGGGCCTATTCGACTCGATTCAATGGAGTGCGCTCACATACATCGCAATAGGGTGTATCACTCCACACAAGAAGTACCATGGGGTTTATTTGGTCCAAGTTACAGTATTTGGGGGGAACTTGCATGCATTTTCTATCTGACCTTGTTTTCACGAGTTCATGGTGTCGGTTCTCCCTGGTCGTGTCGCGCGAACAGCTGGTGCAGCGCGCGTTCAGGTAGCCGCAGATGGCTGCGGGATGCTCTGCTCACCGGGATTCACGACGCAAGCCGCAGGTGGCTGCGGGCTGATCTGCTAGCTGCGTTTCTCGAACGGTGTTCAGCAAGCCGCAGGTGGCTGCGATGATGTCCTGCTCGCCGCGTTCGGTGATTGATGTTCGGCCGCGCTGGGCGCGCGGTCTAGACCCGGATCACGTGGCCGGTGTTCGTTAGATGCCGATTCCCAGCGGCGTCGCCGCAGGTCGAAAGCAACTTATCTTCTCGGTTCAGGTGCGTCGAGAAGATCACAACGAGATTCCCCACGTGGCCAATGTTAGAACTGCCGTCGGTGGGCTCCAATGTCTCAGGGCTTTATCGGACCCCTACGGATAACCCACTGGCGTACTGTGACAAGTGCACCCAGAGAGTGTCCACTTGGCACGCTGTAGGCCAGGCGACCGGTCACAGGACCGGATTTCCCCTACGGTCAGCGTCCACTTGCTCAGAGGCTTTTGAACGAGGACCTCTTACGGACTGATACCACGTTCTCGTTGGATGTGCGAGGTGTTGCGATATAGGGCTTTTTAACACGTGTTCACTTTACACAATCACTTTTCTGGCCGGTGAACGGCGGGGGCAAACGTGCCGTATTCTTGGAGTGCGTGCGACTTACCACGAGGATGTTCTGCGATGGCAGGCGGGTACGATTCAGCGACGTGTGCTTGCAGCGGCCGTCGTCGGCCGGCGAGGTATGCTGCGGTTAGGTCGTGCTTGGCTGGTTCACCGCGTGGCTCCACCACGTGGGCGGGGCAGGTAAACTGCGATCTTCTCCCGTAGGCCGCCGTCAAGCTCGACAGCTTTCGGCGTGTGCTAGGTCGCGGGCGGACGGCAAGATGCTCAGCGCGAGTCCAGTGCGTGTCGGCCGGCAGGACGCGGGTGTAACGTGGTGACCCACAATCCCACACGTGCGAGTGGGTGCCGACGCCGACGCAATTTCCGGAGCTGTGGACGAGAGGCCAACAAAAAAACCTTCGCCTGAAGGTTTCTTCAGGCGAGAAACACGACAACCATGAGGAAAAGGGCCCTAGCCGTGTCTAACGCACTATACCTTTGTATCAGCAGATATTCTTGCACACAATATGCGGTTTCCACTTTCGTTGTTCTTAACGTGCCTCTCGGCGCTGTTCGCCCTAGTAATTCACAACGTATTACAATTTTGCACTAAGTACAACAGAATTATACCTACTACTGATCGAGTTCAACTCGCTACACTCGATGATCTTTTCACCCTTCTAGCGTCTAAGACGTGGTTTGGCGTAAACTTCGTGTTCTTTAACTTTTGATTCGACTCAAAGCGCGGTTCGAATGCTAATGGGCTAGATCAGACAATCGTTCTTGCCTCGAGCCCCCAAAGTCTCGGACGATCGCGGAAAGCGCAAAGAGGAAAAGCCGATAATCGATCGTGGCTGATCGCGATTGGGCCACGTCATCACGTAGGTAGTATTTTTCAATTTTCTTTTGACCTTTTCAAGAAAGGCAGAGCCGGTCCTACGCCCGATCTACAGTTTTTGAGGAGAGGCGGGCAAATTCGTTTTAGTTATTTCCTTCCTCACTTTGATCTAACCGGCGCTGTGTAACCAGGAGGTTACAAGGGTTGTCAGATCTTCAATCTTTTAGGCGCGTTGGAAAGGTCTTTTGATTACTTATCTAACATCGGGTTGCATGTTAGATCCGGACAACGTTTTCACCAAAATATCTGAGATCCGGCCTCAAAAAAGTGCGTAAATAACACTTAAGTGCTTATAACTTTTGATAGGGTTGTCATCTCTTCAATGTTTTGGACTCGTTAGAAAGGTCTTTTAAATACCTTTCTAAAAAATGCATAGCATGACGGGTTTTTGTTTACAAAAACCACCCTTTTTACAATCTTCCGGACTTTAGTTAAAATCGTTTTTTAGCATAACTTTTGAAGTACTAAACTAAACTTTATAATTTTCAATAGCGACTTATGGGACCCCAAGACGGATCGAATGAGACCAAAACTGACAAAATCGGTTGAACCAGTGCCGAGATAATCCAGTGCATATTTTTTGATCAACATCCCACCACACACACAGACATTTGCTCAGAACTTGATTCTGAGTCGATATGTATACGTGAAGGTGGGTCGAGGTGGTCAAATTGAGAAGTTCATTTTTCGAGTGATTTTATAGCCTTTTCTCATTAAAGGTGAGGAAAGCAAAAAACCTGTTTTTAGAAAAGAGGAAACAGTTTTACAATACTTTTACATTCTAAAAAAAAAAAATATTTCAGAAACCAGCAGTCCAAATCAACAAATTCGAAAGAGAAAATTTGTGGGAAATTTTCTTTGTTTTAAATTATTATTTTTAAAGGTCAAATCAGCAACATGTAGTCAAACTTTCTTCAAAGTTGCTGTTAAATTTAAATGGCTTCATGTTATGCAATTCTTGAAAAATAAGTTATAGAAAAGCTCGTCCGTCCGTCGTACACTCTCATGATATCACGACGTTCATGAAATGATACATTATAAGTTGTCCTTCATTATAGAATCTGTTGACAAACATGTTCGGATTCTCCTCTTTGGGTGCTGTTAAACAAACACATAGTCCCACATCAGGCTTAAAAATTTGATCCGTATCGTTGCACAACAAGTTACCTAATCCCTCTCCCCCTCACATTATGTGATAAAAATCATGTAATGCCCCAATTATTCAGCCTACCCGACGTCCGATTCCCAACATGACCACCGATAACCCTTATCAATCGAATGACCCTCGTGCGGGCCATCATCAGTGCTCGGACGCTAAGCTCCCGCCCAGAATTCTTATCAAGGGTTCGGTTCGACGGTATTAACAGTACACTTTCTGTCCTGGTTGACTGCCCATTACGGCCGGTACCCGACCTGGCAATCAATAATTGGGATCACGTCTTCCGCTCAATAACTTTAAAAGCAAGATTTGTTCCCTTTTTTTTCTCAATTGTGCACCAATTGTAGAACCCTCGCAGCGAATCGCTTCCCCAGATCCACACAGATCATCCAATAAAATCCAATTTTCCAAATCAACCAAATTTAATAAGCGAATGAAAACGGGATTCCCCGTGCGCGCGCTCCCTGGACCCAAGCCGAAGGTAATGGTGTATTTCCGGCAGGTAATCCAGCAGGGACCAAAGTCGGGAACCAGGTCGTCCCCGCGAAATGGCCCCGGATATCGAAAGATGCGAGCACCGTGGGAATTTGGGTCGAGAAAACCTTCGCCTCTTTCTCTCTTGTCTGCCAATTTGTGCCTTTTTATTCCCGGCTCCTGCTGGTGCGGCTAATGTATGGGCAAAGGCAAACAGATGTGAAACTCAAGGAAAAATCTTTCAGTTCTTTTGAGAATCTTGGGTCTCAATTTTATATTGAAAATTAGAGTTTGGCAAATACATTTCATATTGTATACTGAATGTTTATCTGCACAGAAACAAAAAACAACTAAATCTTTGATATTTATACCAAGCCAACGAGACGAGTACTGCGCTTTTGCCCGTAAGGCTATCAGGACCGGAATCGCGATCGTTTGCTGTACGTATCAAAAGGCATCGCTCGAGAGACAAATCTTGGCGATCCATCAGCAGGAGGTCGTGTTTGTGCTGTAACAGGAGGAGCAACTTTATGAGTAATTGTCTCTCAACCGTTTTCTTCTTTATTCCTCTCGTTTGACTACCAGGTTAAGCGCTCTTTTCTCTCGTTTAATGCTGCGTTTTTGAGTACACAATAATGTAATCTAGAAATGTATGCTTGAGAGTTTCTGCATGAGAGCCCTACAAGGGGAACCATACTAAAACTTGATCGGAGAACTTTTTGAAAAACGTACCCACCCTAATGTATATTCAAACAGAACGTTTCTCCAAACAATTTTGAGCTGTCCATCTGTTTGTCTGTGGTGTGGGTTTATCTCACACACAAAGCGGGAAGAAGCACCCAAGCTCGCAAGTGAGATCCGTTTGATGAAAGGCAACAGACAACGGGTAGGACAGGTTCGGAGGTTGAGGTGTTCGGTCCCAGGGGAGGAAAAAGAAAGTGTAAAGGGTAATGTATAAAGGCAAGCCCCATCCCCCCCTTCCTTTAGCCCTCCTCAAGTCCCACTGGGCCTGGACCTTTTTCTGCTTCGTTTTTGTCCCTTCCGGTTTGGCCCCACCACTGCCGGCCGACGACGGAGGAAAATCCTTTGACTGATATCATTGACTGGTTTGAACAGTCCTTTTTTTGGTGTGCTGGGTTGGTTTCTTTTGGGTTTGGAATGATGTTTTTTTTTCATACCTTGGGATGATTCTTTGTATTGTCAACTGTTATAAATTTGTGAAAAAGTATAAATGTTTTTATCTTAGCTAATTGAATGCTGATTTAAAAATCTCAACATTAAACTATCCACTTTAACGACCCACAGGTGGTCTCTATTGCAAATTTCAACTCGAATCAAGGAGTCCGAGGGTTTGAATGGGGAGAGCACTCAAACCTAATTTTACTCCACGGAACCTTCCCGAGCATGGTAAATAACAAGGAAAATGCGTAATAATACTTTTCTCTGGTATCAATACCAAATTATGGTATTCCTGGACCCTTTAAAATTTGTCTTAAGGATTATGTAAGAGCAAAATGTGGGATCATACCAATTTAAGGTATTGTTTTGATATTGCAAAATTGCAGAATTTGTCAATGGTCGAACACCAAATTCTGGTTTTCTTTTGGTATTACAGTATTTTATCAAATTCCTCTGAAACTATGGGAAAATTTTGACCAATTTTGACAAAATAATTAATTTTGCGCTAAAATGATGTCTCAAAGCAAATGCCTTCATTGAAAACCGGAAATTTCAAACTTGATTTTAAACATTTTTGATATACCCCCTAAAGAAATGACTTGAAATTGTGGAAAATTTTCTAAGTCAGGATGCCACATTTTGGTATTATTTTGGTATTGAAGTGTTTCATAAAATTCCTCTGAAACTATGGGATTTTTTTTTTTAATTTTGAATTTTGACGAGATAATAAATTTTGCGCTAAAATGACTTAAAACCCAAAAATTTTAAAACTGGTTTTCATTTTTTTTTTTATATACCCACTAAGATTTTTTTTTTAAATTGTTGAAATTTCTCTAAGTTGGGATGACCAAATACATTGAAAAACGAGTTAATCGACAGCTTATTGAATTTTGGTGATTTAAGGGGTAGGCGTGGCTGAATGGTTACGCTATTCGCTTTGTAAGCGGAAGGTTCTGGGTTCGATTCCCATCTGCTCCTATCGAGAAATTATGGAAAGAAGGAATTCTGAACACTTGAATATGAACGAAAAATTAATTAGCTCGCGGTGGGGTTCGATCCCCCGTCCTTTGGATCAGCAGACAAAAATGCTTACCATCAGACCATCGAGGCTTAGTTGTCTAGAAGGATTAAGAATGCAATAAGAATCCAAGAAACTTGATTGGAATCTGTGTGAACCTAAGAACAGGAAAAATGCAATATTGAATGCAAGTTGAATTCAAGGACACTGGTTGCATAATTGTTAGGCGAATATTGAACTTTCAACACGACCAGAATTCACCACAAAAAGCTTGGTGAACCGAATTGGAAAGCTTCCAAAAAAATGAATCCAAGAACATACGAAGAATTAAGGACTATAAATAGATTTGACCGGCCGCATCACTTACCACGGTGAATCCTGGCTTCACACCCATCTTACTAACACACTCAAACATCACGTGATATTTTGTCGAAGACGCAGCCGATTTAGCGGTCTTCATCACTCAAGTATTGGACTAAAATTCCTATCCACTTCCCCCGTGTCTTACCACTGGTCGTGGCCGGCGCTGTGATTGGCTAGCATGATAGGGACTTTTGAAAGTTGCGAAGTGGTGATGATTGGTTCCTACTCTTCATCTGTGGTCCACGGAGCAATTCTTGGAGGTCCTGGTCAATAACAGAGTAGCAACTACTGGTAGACACCAATGCTATGCTATGCTATGCTAGATTATTGAATTTTGGTGATTTCAATCCAGTTTCATTTTAATAACACTTATTTTTCAATCTTGTTATTTTTCAGAAGCTTCAAGAACTTCAAGCACAGGCGTTCATCAATGACAAATGCATTCGATGTGGTGAAGAATATCACTAAGAACAACATGGAATCATCAGGTGAGTAGATTTTGCTGTTGCATATGGATCATTTCCGTTTTTTCACTAACTGCAACTGCTGCACTAAAAATTATATAAAAATACCAAATTTTGGTATAACTTGGGCAAATAACAGGGACCAAAATGTGCCCTTGGTTGTCCAGTAATAGATGGTAAAATACCATGAAATCATACCAAAATAATGTATGTGGAAGACCACAGGAATACCAAGTTTTGGAATTCAAGCAATGTTCAAAAATCCAGAAGACCTCAACTTGGTATTGAAATGGTTTTATTTGGTGGTATTATTTAACTCTTGGAATAACATGGTTTGGTATTGTTGTGCCCTTCCACATACAAGACTTTGGTATGATTTCATGGTATTTTACCATCTATTACTGGGCAACCAAGGGCACATTTTGGTCCCTGTTATTTGCCCACGTAATACCAAAATTTGGTATTCCCGTGTTATTTACCCCTGCTCGGGTTCTACTTCAAGGATTTGACCTGACGATCTTTGGATTGCGAGACCAGCGAGCTAGCGACTTCACCGGAGCAGGCTTGGTTTGGTGTGTTGTTTGTACATATACGGGGGAGACAACTCCTACACCTTGAATGCCTTAACGGCCTAACAACAACGAAGGGGCCGGGACCAACGTTTTACTTCCCCATCCGATGGAAGGCTGGAGCAGAACAGCGTAACCATTCGGCCACGCCTGCTTCTAGGAAAGTGGTAGACTTGTAGCAAAATTATGCTTTTCGATACACATTCTTTCAAAGGTATAGAAATGGAGTTTTAAAGGCAAAAACTGGGAAAATAAGATCTAGTCGTAACCTAGTCAAAAAACAGTTTCGTTAAATTTTGATAACAACTCATGAAAGATGCAAACTCTTTATGTTATTTTATATATTTTTTGTCAGTGCTTGCTCTTACACTTTTGAAACAATGTTACTTTCATGAACCATTATAAACAATTTGCTTGTTGAATTTCTTAATTGTAAAATACACTACACGACAAAAAAAAATGTGTTTGGAAAATATCTTCGATTCAAAGACAATCTTATGAGAAATTGGTCGAGCTTTCCGGTAAAAATATTTTTAGACTGAAAAATCAAGTATGCCATATAAAAATTGCTAAAAACCATGCAAAAACTATTTTTTTCTTCATATTTGCCTTCCTCACCTTACTGAGGAAAGGCTATAAAATCACTCGAAAAATGAACTTATTAATTTGGCTTCGTAGACCCACCTTCACGTATACATATCGACTCAGAATCATGTTCTGAGCAAATGTCTGTGTGGATGTGTGTAGGTGGGTGGACAAAAAATTGGCACTCGATTATCTCCGGACTGGATGAACGGATTTTGACCGTATTAGTATTATTTGATCCGTCTTGGTTATACTAAAAAAACGATTTAGGCGTATGTCCGGAAGATTGTAAAAAGGTGGGTTTTGCAAGAAACTCTATCATGTTATAAATTTTCAGAAGGGTATTAAAAATTCCTTTCCAATGAGCCCAAAACATTGAAGATCTGACAACCCTATCAAAAGTTATTATCACTTAAGTGTTATTTATACACTTTTTGGAGGCCAGATCTCAGATAATTCGATGAAAATGATGTCCGGGTCCATCATGCGACCTGTCGTTAGTGAGATAATCGAAAGACCTTTCAAATGAGCCAAAAAACATCAAGGATCTGACAACCCTACCAAAGAAATGAGTAATAAAGTTGATTTGTTAAACATGTTAAGGGGGAATGTTGCTTTTTTTACTGAATGTATTGACTTTATGAATGTGAGGAAGACACCAACCACCTAAAGGTGGATTAAGTAACGTTTTATTTTTAAACCCGCTGTAACTTCACAATGATTGGACTTAGGACAGTGGCTTTAATGTAAAATTGTCTGGAGAATGGATTCTTGTATTCGGTTTCTGAAATTTTTTACGTTTAGAGCACTTTTCAAAAAAAAAAACTTTTTCAATAAATAATTTTTTTTAGTAGAGTTCCATCCTGCATTTTTCGTGAGTCTTTTTGTAACATCTTAGGCAATTCTCACACACAAAAAAAATTAGGAAAAAAATCGTGGGTTCACATTCAAATTTGACTTTTAAACATAAAAATCAAAAAAATCATAAAAGTGGCTAGTTTTTTTTTCTTTCAGTGTATTTTTTTCGGAAAGCCCGTCAAATTTCCTACAAGTTTGTCTTCGACCACTTTTTGATACGATGCAACGGCTTCGAGATAGCGTCATGGTTCGAAATCCGGACACTTAGTAGCATATCATTTTTGTTATAGCTGGCAAAAAATTATGTAACAAGTTGGAAATGTAGAAATATCATCAGGTGTAGTATAAACCGTCAGTTTTAAGAGAATTCATGCAAAATATTTCTTTTCTAACAATTTTTAATCAGAACTTATAATGTTATTTTATATAATTGTTTTGGTATTATTTACAACGTTCAAACAAACTTTAAATGAAAGTTGATGTTAGAATTCAATAAATAACACAGTTTTGACATTCATAATGCGAACTTATATCCAAATAATTGATAAAACAAGTTGAGGTGCCCGGATTTCGAAGCGTCCGGGAAGTCGAATCATGACGTTAGAGCAATAGTTGAATCACGAAATACAAATGTATTGAAAACACTTAAGCCCTTCTCAAATGTCATTATCGAGTGAAACTGGCACCTTATGCACAAAAATGGCTTACCTAAGCCTAGGATAACATGTCTACAAAGTTTCATTGAAATCAGAGAGAGTCAGAATTGCCGTGTATATTTTATTTTATCTATCTGTGTGTACTTCGAGATGTCCAAGGTCACCCGAGGACTCACTGGAATTAAGATCTACAAGTCTACCGCCGTAACAAGCAAGAGGTCGTCGGATTTTGATCCCGGACCATGTGCGTATAGCATTAAATTCGGTTGCTAACCATTCAAAGTTGATCTGTAAGCTAAATTGAAGATTGATCAGTAAGCTTAAATCGGGATGCCGATGCCAACCCGGGTGTAACCCTGCCAGATATCGACAACGGCAACAATCCTCCTTGACCGCTCTCCTTCATCGGCAACAAAAACAAACTGTAGCGCATTCCCACAAGTTGTGACCTTCTTTGGCGCTTTCTTTCTGCTGGCCCCTTTTGAGAATCGGCGCGTATTTATTTTATGACTTTGAAGAAAAATTCTATTACCTGCATCTAACCCTTGTTATTTTACTGCTGCCCGTGGGGCAATTCTCCTTAGAGACCCCCTCACCGTGGAGCCACTTTTGGGCACACCGGAACCTTTTTCTTGTCTTTCCGGCGTTGTCTTCGGGCAAGGCGGAAGTCGAAGACGACGACGACGGAACAAAAGCACAAATTGTTGAAATGGCACAGAATGTCACTTTTAGTTATGTCTCTGCCCGCCCGCTCGTTCATTTGGCCACGCTTTTACGCTAATTTAATTTTCAACCCAGGTGAAATATGGTGGCTGCTGCTAAAACGAGCAAAAAGAGATAAATCAACATTCCTGAGCTGGAATTAAGGACAGGAACCTGCTTTTCCTGGGATTTTCTGTCAACGGAGAACTTTCGAAAAGGGAATTTTTGCTCTGTTGTTTAAAATGTAGAGAAGAAATAACAGTTGTTGATGGTTACTAATGAATGAAAAGCTATTTTTCAACTTATTTTGAGTTATGAAAAGATAACGATTCTTGAACATTTAAGAGGTGCAGGTGCATATCGTCGTTGTCTATCTTGTCACACGTACATTTTGGACAAAATTGGGCTAAGAATGCCATTTTGTGCAACTCTCAATTACTCACCTTTTGACCTTCACAGATACCCAAGATTCGATTTAAATCCTGAGATATTCAACAAAATCCGGAAAAACTCCGTGCATTGTTGTCACTCTTCATATGAAAGAAGTTTCAATCTTGTCGTGCTATCTTGACACACCCTGAAATTGTTGTAAGTGCGACATATGGCCTCGAGATTCGGCAACTCAATTTTACCAAACTTCGGGGCAATTCATGTAACTTGTCCTGAAACTTCCAAATCGATTGGTTGAAAGTGGAAAAGTTACAGGGTTTTTGTTTTGTTTTTTTTTTTATTTTTATATACTTATTCAATTATATTTAATTTAACCTTCAACACAAAATATGCATTTTTCATCATGAATTAATGCTCTCCTCTTCCGATATAGACAAAAAAAAGCATTATAAAAGCTTCAAGTCATTCCTCCCACAACTAAGCAAAAGGAGGAATTTAAGCTGAAGCTCGTGAAAACACGAGAAAGTAATTTTGGATTCACTTTTTTTTACCCTAGGAGTGGGTGAGAGGCCCGTGCCAGAGATTATCCTCCCCCACAAAGGCTCAAGCAAGGGTTGGCGAAAAAATTAATTTCGTGAATGAACTTTAGACGGGAGAAGCCAAATCCGCGGTTGGGTACAGTATAGGTTGCAAGAATTTTGTTATTATTTTTAACTTCGTTTGAGATTTTATACCTTTTCTTGGAAATCAAACAAAATGTAACAGTGTGTAAATTATTTTGTAAATTATTATCAAAACTGAGATAAATTTGCAATTCAAAATGCTTTCAGGATGAAATGTGACGCTGAATTCGAGAAGCACAAATGCTGCCCACCAAAGAGGCCGGCATTGTTGGTTGGCGTGCTCATTTTTCATTAGCTCCGATGGCCGTTCTTTTATTCATCTTGCTCATTATTAGCCTCGCCGGCGAAGCTCATCACTCTTATCGGAGTATCATCAGCGGCTGCTGGTCTTCCGGTGGCGGGAGAAGGCATCCCATCAACAGCCTCCCAAATTACTAGGAGGAGGAGGAAGAGGAGGAGAAAGAGGTTGCTGAGCTGCCTGTCAGCTACACCAGGAATAGGCGCACCGCGGGGGGAGGCCGACCGAAGAGGGTGTTCTAAAGTATCCTCGTTATCAGTCAAGATAAACTGGAAACTCTTTGCCGAAATGTGGTGTAACAGATGGTGGTGGAGTGACAAGAAGTTTATCAAAGGGTGGAGTTGATTGCATTCACGAAATTGCTGGGTAATATTTTCTGTAATCTGTTAGAAATCCTATTTAACATTTTTGATTTGAGAAAAGAAGTATTTTTTATCAAAGTTAACAACATAATAGCTAACAATTCGGCCCTACTTCCATCCAATCTGTCGTTCCTCAATATAAATATAAATTGTTTTCCAATACATTTGCTGGATAATTGCTTGCTCGATTTCAGTTGATAAAGTCTGTAAGAAGCTGTAGTTGCACGCCAATGCACAGTGGTCCAGATCGCAAAATTAAGTGGAAAATGGATTTTCCGAAAAATGACGAAGTTTTGGAGCTCTGGTGTCTTCAAAAAAGTTGCTGCAAATGGAAAGGGGCAACTTTTGGTTTTGTTCAAAATTAGGGTGGTTCGCGATTAGGGTGATTTTGAAAATCTAACTTTTCAGGAATATTTTTGGGATTTTTTTCTTTTTCTGAAAAAAAATGTTGGGATTGCCAATCCAAGCAACTTTGTCGAAGACACCAAAATTTTATCTCGTAATCTGAGCAAACCTTCAAAAATTAGTTTTTTGAACGTGGCAATTCAGGGTTAAGTTTTAGAGAAAAGTTTTGCTCGAGGCACTTTTAGAGCTCTAAAAAACAAACATTTTTATTATTTGTTAAGTCAATTTGGACTTAGGGATCAAAAGTTACAGCCATTCCCAAGTAACCGCGAGGCACTAAATAGCGGCATTAAATCAGCATTATATTGGCATTTAATACCAGCAAATAATGCTTCAAAACATTAAATCAGCACTTTTCCCTTGAGAAATATTTCAAGTGGCGCACAGTGATGCCGATTTAATGCCTCACCGAAAGCTCGAACAAAAAAAACTGCTTTATCGACGTCAAGGCTGGGGGAAAAAAAAGGACAGCTAGCTGCTCCACACACTTGGTGGTGGGCCTCCTTTGTTTTTTTTTTCTCCTGTTGCGTTTCATGTGTGAGTTTGACACTTTGATGTTATTCTTGCATTTTTCTCGTCGATCTCTAGGATGCACGCCAGCCAACTGATGTATTCTGAAATGAGTGTTTGTTTTGAAAGTTTTAATCGATGTGGTTGATGCATCGAACATTAAGGAAGACTTTCTTTCTGCTGTTTCGAGTTTCTGGTTCATGAGAAAAACCCGTTGTCATTTTGTTGGACGAAAATTATTGACGAGTCACTCAGCAAATTGCGGCCATCCAGTCAAGTACAGTACAATCAATTACGGAAGGCTTGGGGTTAATAGGGACAAGTAATGGCTAACGGCTAACCTAAACTGTTTTTCCGAGGAGTGCTTGGTCCACGGTTGGCAAAATTTCACAAAGTGTATCAGACTTCCGGAAAGCAGCTTTTTGCTTGCGAGAAAAGTCATTCAATTTACCAGAGAACTTTTGATAATGTCCTTTGTGCTATGGGCATATGTTTTGAAAAATTTGGCTTCATTACAGGCTGCAGTTTTCCACAAAAAAAATAAACAAAAAAAAAACACTTCAGTCAACGGGAATTGAACCCAGTTCACGCAAAAATAAAACTGTTGCACACTGGGGGGATTGCGCCTTAGCCCGCACGCTTATTGGAACAGTATAACGGGAGAAGGATAAAAGTCAATAAGAGCGTGACTGGCTGAAATGTTTCCCGTATGGATGGGTTACTTTGTTGATAAACATCAAATGCTTTGCATAGCATAGCATAGCATTGGTGTCTACCCGTAGTTGCTACTCTGTTATTGACCAGGACCTCCAAGAATTGCTCCGTGGACCACAGATGAAGAGTAGGAACCAATCATCACCACTTCGCAACTTTCAAATGTCCCTATCATGCTAGCCAATCACAGCGCTGGCCACGACCAGTGGTAAGACACGGGGGAAGTGGATAGGAATTTTAGTCCGATACTTGAGTGATGAAGACCGCTAAATCAGCTGCGTCTTCGACAAAGTATCACGTGAGGTTTGAGGGTGTTAGTAAGATGGGTGTGAAGCCAGGATTCACCGTGGTAAGTGATGCGGCCGGTCAAATCTATTTATAGTCCTTAATTCTTCGTATGTTCTTGGATTCATTTTTGGAAGCTTTCCAATTCGGTTCACCAAGCTTTTTGTGGTGAATTCTGGTCGTGTTGAAAGTTCAATATTCGCCTAACAATTATGCAACCAGTGTCTTTGAATTCAACTTGCATTCAATATTGCATTTTCCTGTTCTTAGGTTCACACAGATTCCAATCAAGTTTCTTGGATTCTTATAGCATTCTTAATCCGGTTACTTTGTTGATAAACATCAAATGCTTTGAAGCACATTTTCAAGGTCGTAAATGGTGATTTAATGCCAGTTGTAATGCTGCAAAGTTTTGGTACTTTGAGGCATTCGCAAAGCTTATTTACTACTTCAAAGCATTCGAGTGCTGATTTAGTACTGAATAAATACTTCAATTTAGTGCTTGTGGTTACTTGGGTTTTAAGGTAAAAAACATGCATTTTTAAAATTGAAATATCTCGAAAAGGCGCAGGCCAAATTTCGAGCACCAGGTTGCATTCGAAAGACGAGATCCAGCACTACAGATTTTCAAGGGAAAATCATATGGGACCACCCTAACGAAATTCGAAAATTGTCCAAATATATGTTTTTCCATATAATTTTGCCCGCTGAATCTGCACTCAGAATTTAGCCAAAGTGTTAAAAAATAGATTTTTGGTCATATTTTGGGTAGTGTAAAACAGGGTGACTTTGATAGGTTCACGATTTTTCCGCAAAATGAAGAGTACAATTAAAATACTTACGGAATGGTTTAGAATCATACTTACTGTGGTAGAGAAGTGTTTAATGTACCTCAAGAAGAACTTTTCATAAAATTTTGAAAAGGTTAAAAAGTTAGTTAACTATAGTTAAGAAAATGTTAAGAAAATGAAAGTCATTATTTCGGAAAACGGAATGCATTTTCGGATTTCTTGGAAAATTTTCCGCTAGGAGAAGGTTAAATATTTGTAAATAATAAGTAATATGTGTGTTTTAAACACAATTAAAAAAATCTCCAAATTTATAAGCAATTTTAGTTGTACAAATTTCATGTAAAATGTGAAAACTTGTGATTCGTGCTTCGAATTCAGTATAAACTGCAATATAAATCGATAATTTTATAAACAAAAATAGTTTTAACAAATTTCAGGCAAAATTCCGACTTTTTAACAATTTTACCTAAATCTATATATATAAAAAACAAGCTTTTCCCGGCAAACTTCGTCCTGCCCTTTTTTGGTTTTTTGACGTTTTTAGCTTGTTGTCTTATTCAGCCTCCTGTGATCAAAATTTGATTTTACGCAACTTTTCCCATACAATCTGCTAATGTCCCGGAATCGGTCCCAGAGTGGCCAAAGTGGCATTTTTTTAGCATATAAACCTTCCTTGTGTTTACACGATCCTAACGCAACAAAAAGCACCTCGATCCGACGCTCCGTATTGAACTGATTCGCGTTCGAACAAAACCATCGAAATTTTTTATATATATAGATAGATTTCGACGGTTTTGTTCGAACGCGAATCAGTTCAATACGGAGCGTCGGATCGAGGTGCTTTTTGTTGCGTTGGGTTCGTATAAGCCCAAGGAAGGTTCTTACGCTAACTAATTGACACTTTGGCCACTCTGGAACCGATTCCGGGGCATCGGCAAATTGTATGGAGAAAGTTGCGTAAAATCATATTTTGATCACAGGAGGCTGAATAGGCAAAAAAACAAAACACGTCAACAAACGAAAAAAAAGGCAGAACGAAGTTTGTCGGGTAAGGCTTGTTAAATATGTATTTTGTTAAAAAGCTTATTAGTTTAGTTAACTAAATATTAAAGTTGATATTTTTTCTTAAAAACAATATCAGCTACTTTAGTGATGGTACATTTGACGTACAAATAAAGTTTGAGCATCTTAAATATGATTTTAACAAGAAAAACTATGACTATCAAAGTCACCCCGGAATTTAAGCTAAGAATTTTTAACGTAACTATTTTTCTAAACACTACTGAAAAAACTTTTTTTTTCAAAATAATGCATGGACTTTGTGTGGTTTACCCCAGTACATGTTTTAAAAATAATAAACTTGAGAAAAACCTTACCTGTTGGAAAATATTCCAAAAACATATTAAAATCATATCAAAGTCACCCCGGTTTACGGTATATATGATAATTTTAAATGGACAAGATAGCAAGATCACGTTGATTTGAGCCATCAATAAACCCCGTGACAATCTGTGCTTTAAAAACCATCAAATTCAAATTGAGATATCTAAAAATGGACTCCGAAAGACACAGACATAATTTCAGAAAATGTAGATAAGTGTGTACTTTCAGATGCTTTGTTTGAATTTGAGCCATTTTGAAAACAAAGCAAATTGAAAACAGGCACAAAATCAATTAAAAATAGTGATATCACCTCAATAAAGGCTTATATATTTATTTTTTTATTTATATTTTTTCAAACATCGAAGCTCGTTTTCTTAACTTGCTGAAAATGCATATGGGACATTTATGCGAACAGGGGCAGCACAGGTCCATGCAAAGCACTTTTTTGTTGATATCTCATTTAGCATTTTAGCGGCCTACTATGTTCTGGAGAGTTGTTAATGCATAACATAAAATTACTACATTTCTTGACTTTTTTTTGATAAGGTCCTATAAACAAATGTAAACATTGAGTGTATCCCTTTCACACCTTATGTCAAAGTCCATCGGAGTAAGCGGGATACACTCAATGTTTACATTTGTTTATAGGACCTTATCAAAAAAAAGTCAAGATTTTAAAACATTTTACCGAAGACAGAAAAATGTATTATCATGAATGCAATAAAATCAATTATTTTACTGAAAATTCATTCGACAGGGATCTCACACAAACTCTCGTTTATGCTTTTGTTAAGTTTATGTGGATAATAGACTAGAAAACTGTGACGTAGCAAACGTGATTTTGATTCGATATCTCTGTAACGAAAATATTTATTTCTGTCAATAAGTGATTCTTATGTAAAACAAGCTTATCCCGGCAAACTTCGTCCTGCCTTTTTTCGTTTGTTGACGTTTTTAGCTTGTTTGCTTATTCAGCCTTCTGTGATCAAAATTTGATTTTACGCAACTTTTCCCATACAATCTGCAGATTTTCCGGAATCGGTTCCAGAGTAGCCAACGTTGTCACTTTTTGGCGTAAGAACCTTCCTCGGACTTATACGAACCCAACGCAACAAAGAGCACATCAATCCTACGCTCCGTATTGAACTGATTCGTGTTCGAACAAAACCGTCGAATTTTTTTATATAATATCTGGAAAATCATTTCAACGAAAAAGAACAAGTAAACAATTCAAAAATAATTACCAGCCGTTTTCAACTGTATGCTCTCAGTGGAATCCTCTTAGAGGAACTTGTCCAGCATTCAAAGAAACCAATTAATTATGACACAATCGTCACAAGAACCCCCTTTCTCTGGACTTCAAAGCATATCACAAACCAAACTGAAAGCAATCGTCACTTTCGCAAATTGACAAACCCTTTTTCCTCGGCCGGTTCCATTTTCCGAGAAGATCGGGTTCCTTTCGTTCTCACCGAGAGCGCTTTCCTAATGAATTGAAAAACCATGAATTTCACTTAAAACAATTTTGTTTTTTTTCGCTGCACTGGTGCTGGCCTGAAAAGCAAAAAAACGAAAATCTTTCAGTTTCCCACTTACCTAGCGGCCAGAATTATGATGGAGAGCATATTTTCCTTCTCCGGTTTTATGGGGCGCCCCTTTTCCCCTCTCTCCCTCCCTGGCCCGAACGGTGAAGGTCGTTTTTCGGACAGCCTCTCGGATGGACCGAGGTTATGATTATGCATGAGTGTAAATAAAATTCATCAGTCTTCATAAATATACATTTTTCATATTTCTTTTTATTTCTCTCGCTCTCGTCTTCGCGTCGGTTTCACTCGCTCGCTTTCTTCTTCCGGTTCCGGCTGAGATTCTTCTCGGCCTACCGGCTCGTTTTTTGCTAATTTTATACATTTTTTTCGGTTACTTTTTTTGGCCAAATTTCTTCCGACGATCGCTGTGCTTATTCGAGCTGGCTTTTTTTTTATTTGGATTTATTATACTTTTGTGTTCTCTTCAACAATTTATCTCATTCACTTAACAGAGAGTGTTTTTAAAATTTTGCTCGTTTCCTCGATAAACTATCAATTAGACTAATGATATCCAAAATGTATCTCACAGAGTTGGGGGCTTGGGGGGTTACACATGACTTTCTCTTTTCTTAATGTTTGTCCATTAGCTTTCATTTATTATTTTACATGTTTATACAGTCGCACATCGGGGCAATTCAATAATTTCGTCTCTCATTCAGTCAAGCGATCTTGCTTCTGGTGTGTTTTGTTTGTTGATTCGGTTCTCCTTTTCCCCCGGGTGAGGGTCTTCAAATTTTGAGCTTTCAAGTTCCCACTCGAGTACACGTGTTGTACGACATGGTTATTAGATTTCGCAATCAAACACGTGTGCGATGCCACATCAAAGAGTTTCCGATGCCGGATCCGGTCCCATACTAAACTGACAGCATAACCTCTACTCCTCGAAAGAGTTTGTTAGCATCGTGGAAAATGAATACGGGGATTCCCCTTATTTACTTTGTAATTCAGTGTTTTTGTAAGCATAGTAAAAATGTCAATATTGAATACACACGCACATTAAAAATCACTCAGTTTACGTCAAAATCAAACCTACTCAGAAATAAAAAAGAATGGGCAACTGCCAACGAACGAATCAACGAATATTTAATGAAATTTACCCAAACTAAGTCTGAGTGCAATTAACATAAAGCTGACAGTTGCCCTATTCACTTTTTCTGATTAGTTTCGGTTTTGACGAAAACTGAGTGATTTTTAATGAAGATTCAACGTAAAGAATATTTGTTAAATTTAGCAATTCTCTCATAGTTTAAACTGTTCATAATTGCATAGTTGTCCCATTTGAAATTTTGAATGTCAATCATAAATCTTAAATTTTGATAAAAAGCAACATGTCGTTCTATAGATTCAGAAGTACAATTAAAGGAAAATCTTTTCAAATCATACCATAAGTATAAAATAATAACACAAATGTCCCTTTGCGTGCAATTTCTAAGTTCGACATGAAGTGTTCTAAAAATTTCAAACGTTGTTCGTTGTACTTTTTTTTACGACAAAAATGTAATTTATGAATCAAATTATTTATAACACTTTTTGCATGGTTAAGTAAACTCACCGCATTAGATAATGAAAACTATTGAAAATAGTAACTTTTCAAAACATCACTGGTATTGAAAGGTATCAATTTTATTGGGAAAAGTAGGCCTATTCGTCATTCGAGAATGACAGGAAAAATAAGTTGTTTCACGACGGAATTGCAAAAAATAGTTTATTGACAATTATGTTTGTGATAAAAATTCAAAACAAGCTTCCAGCTTTTCAATGCTAAAATTCATCAAGAAATTTCTGAGATCTATTATTTAAGTTTTTTGCTTTACATTTGAGAAAATTCGGTTTTGTCTGAGTTTATAAATCTGTGGGATTTATTCAGAAATGTAAATCATTCAAACGCTTTAAAAAACTTTAGTTTAACTGATATCAATAGAATATGAAATATGCCCTGTGATACAAACGAATTCCATCTAGGTTTGGGATTATTACGGGTTCTTTAAAAGAACAATTCCCCAGAATTCAAAATGACATCTTTGTTATGAAAATCTATTTTTATGGAAATTTTATCCCAATTTCGGTCTATAGTTTCAATATACATAATGCATTGATAAAGCATTAACAATGCTAAAACATTTATTGTCAAAATGTCAGAACCTAAGAGCTTTTTGTTGGAATCCTTAAAATAGTAAATAATGAAAAATAAATTTGGTGGACAAAACCATGCAACAGTTTAGCTATTGTATACAATTTAGATTCGATTATCCAAAGTTCTAAAAAAAATCACACCTGATAATCGAACCAAGAGAAAAAAGGTTGAGCTCTAAAGTGAAATGGAAAATTTAAATCCAAGATTGTTACGTCGTGACGTCAAAATGATCATCAGTAAGGTTTCTTTCAATGCCTTATTTGGTTTAGCTAAGTTTATGAACTTTTAATAAAATATATATACAGTATGTAAAAAAAGTATTTACACCCCTTGGGCACTATGCACAATAGGGTGGGTACGGATCTTGAAAAGTTCTCAGATCATGTTCTGGTGTGGTTCCCCTTATAGGGCATACCCATAGGAACTCTCACGCCAAATTTCAGCTCATTTGGTTGAAAACTGCTCATTTGGTCTCAAGCGGAATCGTCTGGAGAACAACTTTCCATAAGAGACCAGGTCGGTTCGTTCAACCCCCATCGAGCTCAACGGCAATACATCCGGGGTTTTCGGAACCAACCGTTTTCCCCAGAAGAACATCAAATTTTCCTTAGCATGCTATGAATGCTTGATGAACACCGCGACGCCACATGTCAAACATGTACCACGTGGACTGGCAATCAAACCATCCACATTAACAACCCCCGGGTCTTTTGTGGTCTCTATTGCAAGTTTCTGCTCGAACCTAGGAGTCCGAAGGCTTGAATGGGGAGAGCACCCAAACCTCTTTCTACTCCAAGGAACCTTCTACCCCAGTGTTTGAACTGACGACCTTTGGATTGCGAGTCCAACCGGAGTAGGCTTGGTTTGGTGTGTTGTTTGTACTTATGGCATGGAGACGACTCCTACACCTGGAATGACTTAACGGCCTAACAACCAAGGCCGGGACCGACATTTTACTTCCTCATCCGATGGAAGGTTGCAGCAGATGGGAATCGAACCCAGAATCATCCGCTTACAAAGCGGACAGCGTAACCATTCGGCCACGCACTGCCACGTGGACTGGCATCGCCTATAAAAAAATACTTTTTATTACTTTTTGAACTATAGAATTTTCATTCTAAACCTCCAAATAAGAAAAAAAAATTTATGGTGAAAATTTTACAATCACGTGGTAGCTGTTTGACATGTGGCGTCGCGGTGTTCATCAAGCATTCATAGCATGCTAAGGAAAATTTGATGCTTTTCTGGGGAAAACGGTTGGTTCCGAAAACCCCGGATGTATTGCCGTTGAGCTCGATGGGAGTTGAACGAATCGACCTGTTCTCTTAGGGAAAGTTGTTCTCCAGACAATTCCGCTCATTTCTGGCCATCCTAGAAGTTTCTACATGTTTTCACCAGGCCTGTAGGAGCGAATGAACGAACATTCAAAATTTCCCATAGTAATTTCCATATAAACTTGAACCCGCTTGAGACAAGCCAGTTTTCAACCAAATGAGCTGAAATTTGGCGTGAGAGTCCCTATGGGTATGCCAGAGAGTAACCCAGAGTGACCAGTCCGAAGAAACGTCATTTAAGAGCGAGTCCACGAACAGGGCATACCCCTTTGTATGGGACGTCGTTTGGACCTCACCAATCTGCCTGAAATTTTCAGAGGTTGTTTGTACATATAAAACTAACATCTGGCCAAAATATGAGCACTCTAGGTCAACGGGAAGTGGGGCAAATCGGGACACAAAGTTTAAAGGTTTAAAAACGTCAAAAATCTTAAAAAGGCTATAACTTAGGCAAAATTCCACTGAATTTCAAAATTCAAAATGCATCTGAAAGGGCTCAAAAAATGCAACAAAATGCAGTGTAGAGCATCCCGATTGGTTAAATACAAAGGGAGTTATTGGCATTTTAGTGAAAAAATAGCATAATTTTCAAACTCAAATAAAAAAGTGTTCCATCCAGATATCAACTCGGTTCGACCTGCAGCTTGTAGGGGACATCTGGGACTACCATCTGAGACTGAGAACGCTTTGGGTAAGGCAGTTTAACATATTAAATAGACACTTTTACTTTTAGTGATTTTTTTGGTTGTAAATTTTTGCTCGGGGGAACCCTTAGATTCCATTTTGTGGTGATAATTTTATCATATTCGTGTTTCTGAGACAATTTCACAATATAATCATGCATAAAAATGTTTATTTTGATCCATTTTAACCCTTTAAAAAATGAAAGCTAAAAAAAATAAGAAGCTGCTTTTTTCTGGTGTCATCTAGTATCCTTGGAAACGAACTTGATTTTCAATAAATGTGAATCGAAGATTTTTTTTAACTTTCATTTTTTAAAGGGTTTAAATGGATGAAAATAAACATTTTTATGAAAGTTTCTATTGTGAAATTGTCTCAGGAACACGAATATGATAAAATTATCACCAGAAAATGGGATCTAAGGGGTCCCTCGAGAAAAAATTTACAACCAAAAACTTCACTAAAGGTAAAAGTGTCTATTTAATATGTTAAACTGCCTTACCCAAAGCGTTCTCAGTCTCAGATGGTAGTCCCAGATGTCCCCTACAAGCTGCAGGTCGAACCGAGTTGATATCTGGATGGAACACTCTTTATTTGAGTTTGAAAATTATGCTATTTTTTCACTAAAATGCCAATAACTCCCTTTGTATTTAACCAATCGGGATGCTCTACCCTGCATTTTGTTGCATTTTTTTAGCCCTTTCAGATGCATTTTGAATTTTGAAATTTAATGGAATTTTGTCTAAGTTATAGCCTTTTTAAGATTTTTGACGTTTTTGAACCTTTAAACTTTGTGTCCCGATTTGCCCCACTTCCCGTTGACCTAGAGTGCTCATATTTTGGCCAGATGCTAGTTTTATATGTACAAACAACCCCTGAAAATTTCAGGCAGATTGGTGAGGTCGATGCGAGATGGGTATGCTTTGCTCGTAGACTCGCTCTTAATTTTTTGGCACCATAAGGTTTGCTGGTAGCAGGCGTGCGATGTACCTGCGATGTACCACCAAGTTGAACCAAAAATCAAGAGGCAGTGCGAACTCTGTCTTACTCTGTGGGTATGCCCTACAAGGGGAACCACACCAGAACATGATCTGAGAACTTTTCAAAATCCGTATCCTATAAAACCCACGTTTTTAAATACTGTACTGTACTGTCTGCTCTTTAACTTTGTAGAACATTGTTACACTCTACAAAATAACCCTGTAAAGTTAGAAAAAACACGAAATTTTAAAATGAAAAATTTTGTTCTGAATGAAAAAATGACCCTTCTGGGGCAATGTAGATTCGAAAAGTACATTAAATCTATATATATAAAAAATTTCGACGGTTTTGTTCGAACGCGAATCAGTTCAATACGGAGCGTCGGATCGAGGTGCTCTTTGTTGCGTTGGGTTCGTATAAGTCCAAGGAAGGTTCTTACGCCAAAAAGTGGCAACTTTGGCCACTCTGGAACCGATTCCGGAAAATCTGCAGATTGTATGAGAAAAGTTGCGTAAAATCAAATTTTGATCATAGGAGGCTGAATAAGGAAAAAAAGCTAAAGACGTCAACAAACGAAAAAAGGAAAAGACGAAGTTTTTCGGGTAAGGCTTGTTTCCCATAAAATGACATGCTCCAAAAAAATTTACAGTTAAGTAACCGAAAATGGCAGAGTTTTAAAAACTTGTTTAGTGTATTTTTTCGATGAAAAATACGTTTTTTCGGAATTCTGAGTACGCCATCAAATCGGGCGTCTAATTTTACATAAAAGTCCCTTTGACACCAAATTTCTATCTCATCACCGTTTCAGGCTGCAAATTATTGAAAAACACCTCTTTTTTCGCATGTTCAAAAATAGAAGGGGTCGTACCGCCCCTCCGTCACGAGATATCAAAAAACGGACCTCGGATTCGTGATCAGGGACAAAAGTTACCTATCAGGACAAAGTTTCACGCAAATCGAAGAGGGGTCGGGGCAACTGCTGTGTGAGTTGGCGGAGAATTACCCATATGCATTTTTAATCAAATAAAAACTTTTAATTCTTTTTAAAAATAGTTTGAGTTTTGGGACCACCGATTGGAAAATTACGTAAAAAACGAATTTTTTTTTAAATTAATTTATTGATATTTAGCAAATGTGGGACAGTTTCAAAACTTATGTAATGAATTATGCATTCTGCAATACTGCCCACCATTGAAAAAACGGCTAATATCCACTTTTGGCAAAAACGAGATATTAGCACCAGGTGGTAGAGGATGTTCCAACGCATCTTCTGGTACTTGAATTTTACTGAAATAGTGCTTAGACTTGGCTGCCGATGCGAAAAACCAAACGGCTAATATGCCACTCTTATGGGAAATTGCCTTGACGGAGATTTGGTCACAAACACTAAAACGCGTTTTTCTCGGAATACTTGATTTGGCATAATAGCCGAATTTTCAATTATGGGCAGAATACTTTTGGTCAAACGTTTTTGACAATTAGGTTTCAAACAAAATGAAATGCCCCTCTCTCATCTTTCTCTACCTTGGCTGGAGCTGAGGGATAAAAACTTCAACTAGAATTTGTACTAGCCTAACCGACGTGACCCTAATTGATGATTTTTTATGACTGTTAGAAATAATCTTAACCAAAACTGTACAAGAATTGTTAGTGAGATTCCCTTAACAGCTATCGAGATTTTCTCGAAAATTGAATTTATAAATGCTTGGGTTTAACCGAAAAATTGTTTCATGGAGTATTTTTCGAAGCATTTGGAAACGTTTCCAAACAGCTTTTTACATTATTTTGAAAACTTTTAAAAGACCTGACACCGTGCAACCAGAACCGTCAAATTGAATAAAATCAAGAAAAATTGCGACGAAATTGAATCCAACTTTTCCCTCAATCATACGAGTAACGGTTCGGCCATTAATCACCCCGGCCGAAGGTGTCTACCGGAGCTGTCACCAGGCAACCCACCTCTCCCCCCGGCGGGAATCGGCACCAGGCACCGAACACATTTGTCATGCATGCGCAACAATCGACGAATGTTATCTTGGGCGCCAGGAAATGTGTACTGTGCGCGCGCCCCACATACGCCAGGTTGAATGATTTCCCCCAGGACTCGTAAAGTTAATCCATCAAGCGGCCGCACTGATCCACGGGCCGGGATTGCTGGCAACACTGGAGGTGGGAAATGTATTTTTTAAAAAGGGAGTTTATTTCTAAGTAGCAAGGCTAGGTTCATCTCATAAAGAATATCAAAAATTTTTAGAAAAAGTTGAACATTTAAAATGCAAAATTGAAAATGCGCCCTTTTGAAATGTTACTTTAGCTTACGTAGCAGGATTTACATTAACGTTCAATAACCGTAGCTCGTCCGGTGGTGCGGGGACACACACACACACACACACACACACACACACACACACACACACACACACACACACACACACACACACACACACACACACACACACACACACACACGTGGCATTGTCTTTATTATCAAACCTACCGCTGAGCTTTTCCCGCAAGGGGATTTAGCCCACGTGGAGCTCGATCTCTTTACTCTTTACAACGACGTGTACGGGAAGAACATCGGTGGGACGTTGGTTTGGGTGGCTGTGTATAATGTTGTCGTTTGCTGCCATCAGCGCCACTGGGAAATGTCCCCAAATTGATGTTTCACCGGTTGTGACCTCCGCTAGATTTAAAGGTGTTACTAAAGGCCGGGTGTGGTAGGGTTATCAGAAGTTTTTGTTTTCGAAATTTACTTAAAGTAGTGAATCGTTTATTCAAATTAATATTTAAATTATGTAATATAAAGTATAACAATTATTTCAAGAAAAAAAAAGTTTTTCCGTTGACTTTTCCGGAATATTTTTTGAAATTTTGCTTTCTCAAAGAGGTAAATATATTGAAAAAAAAAACTTATTTGCTCAAAGAGGTAATATTTGGTATCGAAATCCACACTTTCTGCGAGTTTAAACAATAATTTACGAAATGCAGCTAACATTAAAATAACTGTTTTTTTACCAATATATTACTTCTAGAGTTTTTTTTCAAAAGGTCATCTAATCTTTGGGTTTCAAATGTTTTCATTGTTGGAAAGGCATTTTTTAAATGTCCTATTAACAAAAGAAATAACTCCTCTGACAATGTTGGAATATTCTCAAGCTTTTTCTTCTTAGAATATTAGTCTTTGAAAATCTTATCTACCCTCAGACTAAACCATATTCTTTAAAAAAAATGAATTCAAAATGAAAAACAAAAGTCAAGAGGATCACTATTATGTACATTTCATGTCATTAGATTCTGTGCATCCAACACAATTTAAATCCAAGTTGAAATTTTCCTTGCCTCGAGTGGAAATTGCTCAAAACTGGAAGACCCATTCAGTGACCCTAAACTGAGACTCTTTACCTACAACCTTACATTTTTCGCTGCTCAACATACACACACACACACGCTACATAACATTTCTCGTCTTACTTATTTTCATTCTGCTTTCCCTATGCTGGAAAATATGCTCTGGCCGCGCACCATCCATCATTATGAAATACCATTCACTCTCGTCGCTCGTCGTTTTCCGCCATCTCTTTCAGTTATGTTACCGGTTTTCCGCCGGCAATTTCCATATGTCAGCGGGGGTGGTTGGGAAATGTTTGTGGGAGTTGGATGACTTATGTTGAGGTACGTTAATGTTCATGCGTTTTCAGCGAAGTTGAGTACAGTTTAGTGCTGGGACGGGGGAAATAAGCGAGGAACGCACACACTTAAGGGGATTCCACCGGTCGATTGGGACGTGCCGGGGTCACACGTGTGTGAGGTCCTGAAGCTCGTTCATGGTGGGCCAGCTAGCACCGGTGTCGTCCGATGGATGGAGCTGAAATAAAAAAGAAAGAGAGGGAAAAAAAAACATTAATATTGAGAAACGAACGTGCACACGTTGTTGCTCGACCCGGAAATAGAGACCATTATACACAATTATAATTGACGTAATCGCGGATGTGGAAAATTCCATGAGGCTTGAGCAGATGCTGGAAAGGTGAATGAACGCTTCATAAGGTCTGAACTGAGGTTAAAAATATGGTGTTTTTTTATGGTTCAGTGAGTTGAAATATTTATTAACACTTGGCTGCCCGAAAATAGCTTGTCGCTGCTTATTAGAGTAATGACGAGTCTATTTTGCTTATTTCCGGTTTACATAAATTATTTGCTTGCAAAAAAGACCCATAAAGTTATTTTATCAAAAACAAGCTAAACCCCACAAACTTCGTCTTGTTTTTTTTAGTTTGTTGACGTGTTAAGCTTGTTTGCTTATTAATGGGCTATCTATAATCACTTAGCTTAGAACATCTAAGTAAAGTAGTTACTTAGGAAAGTACGCAACTTACGGCCGTCATCCACAATCAACTTAGAAATTTTGCTGGGCTGATATACGTTGCTATGCAGTTGTTGTTTACCTTTGATATTGAAACGTCAACTTACCGTAGATTTTGAAATTTTTCAAACCATACGTCAGTTTCTAATTTGATTACTTTTCTATTGTAGAAGCTCTTCTCATTTCCATTGATTCAAATTCCTAAGCTAAGTGAAATTTTCTAAGCTAAGTGATTGTAGATAGGCCATAAGCCTCCTGTGATCAAAATTTGATTTTACGTAACTTCTACTATACAATCTGCAGATTCTGCAGATTTCCAGAATCGGTTCCAGAGTGGCCAAAGTTGCCACTTTTTGGCGTAAGAATTCCATGGACTTATACGAACCCAACGCAATAAAGAGCATTGATTGAAGCGAATTGATTCGCGTTCAAAAAAGATATATATAAAGAAGATTAATTTTTGAGGATAACAAAAAATAGACTTCACATTTGTGATAAGCAAACAACTTTTTGGGCTGATATACGTTGCTCAGCAGTTGTTTGTTTACCTTTGATATGGAAAGGTCAACTTACCGTAGATTTTGAAATTTTACAAACCTTTCGTCAAGTTTCTTATATGATTACTTTTCATTTCCATTGTATGTATGTATGTATGTATGTATGTATGATCCCCATACCCGCAGGCAACTTGGTCCTGGAACACATGTGAGCGCTAGGTGAACAATTCGATCATCTTTTACTCCGTAATCTGTACACCCACGTGCATAAGTTTTTTTGCACGAATTTTAATGCTACAAATACCGGCGCATAAGATAAAATGGTTTCCCTATTCCCTCCCCAAGCGCCGGAAATTTGTAGCGGGTGTAGGGACACTTTGCATAGACGCCCTTGCTCCCATCACGTCACTGAGGGTATGGAGCGACGAGAAATTAATAAGCATGCCCCCCCAGTCGAACCTTCATTAGAGAAGCAGGCAATCCACAACTCACAGCGAACGACCGAGGGAACACCCTACCGCGTATATAATAATATTGGCGTAGTTTGTCTTCAATGAGTTGTCTATATGTGTGAGTAAATGAACGTGTTTTATGTATTATAAAGGAAAGCTCTCACCAAATGACGAAGTCTTCACATGTGGATAAGCTTCAAAATTGCCAATCACGAAGTCTTCAACGTTAATCCTTATAAAACTTGGATATTTTGGATACACATTCTTGAGTTGCTATTAAAAATAAAATAAAAACAGCATTAAACAAACAAATGCAGATAAAAACGAACATTACATTCTGAAGTTAGTTGAAATTGCAGAGAGGCTGAATTTTTTGGATAAATATTATGGAACTGACCTAGTTTTATGCAAGGAATTAACTATTTTAAATGGACAATCAATAAAAATAAATTTTCAATAATCACGTAAATAAATAAGGTACAGGAACACTTTAGTAAAAAAAAAAACAATAATTTATACAAAAAAATGCAAAAGGATTATTTTTTTAGTCGTTCATTAGTACAATGATGGATAGGAAAAGTAATTATTTACAAAATGGAATCGCAAAAGTTTTTAAAGTTTATAATCAGAAACTTTGAACAGAAATTTGTGTCAAACCATGAAAATCATAAAACACAAACAAAACATTTAAAATGCCTCAACTTATTCTTTAATATTTGGTGAATTCATCGAGCAGCATACATTTTCTGAATAAATTACTCTGTGCATTTTTAATATTTATATTAAATATTAAACAAAAAAATAAAGTAAATATGATTTTCTTTACTGTCTTAGAAAATCTAAGAAATATTTTAAAAAAAATATTTTTTTGTAATAAGGTGTAACTTGAACTTGAAAATTAATCATTTCAACTAACAATATTCAACAAACAGAACAAATGTTGAATTTATGAATTATTTTCGTTGAATGAAGTTGAATTTTCATTCATTAATATTAATTCAGTTCACTTAAGGATCATTGCATTTTATCAATTAATTTATCAATTAAAATTTTAGCAGCATGTTCCTGAGCAAAATTAAATTACATGAGAAAAGGAACAAACTCACCGGGAAGGTTCAATCCATGCAGTCCCATTTTTCAATTCAAGGGAGAAAAGTAGCAGATTTGGACCCTTTCTTGATTTTCTTCTGATGGTGCCAATGAAATTCCAACAATCCACAGCGCTGAGGTGGGGAGGGTGCAGGGAATCTTGATCTTCCGAAAATCATCTCGAACTGGAACCACAATTTCGTCAAATCCAAGCATCTTCAGTACAACGGAGTCTTGATTCAGGAACAAATTCGGTATTCCAGAACAGGAACCATCACTTCCCGAAAACCGAAATTACAATTCAACGAAAGGGTTACAAAACGCGGAAGTGTCAGATTTTTAACTGAAGCAAAACACGAAAAAACTCAAAATTTTCAGAAATATGACGCGAGCTTGAAAAAGATACGTCTTTCTTGCACCACCGCCTACTACGATCTCCATGATTACTTTTCATTTCCATTGATTCAAATTCATAGGTTAAGTGAAATTTTCTAAGTAAAGTGATTGCTAGGGCTAGTGATTTTTCACGGCAAAAAAAAAAGAAATTACGCGGTGTACATTTCAGAAAACATCCAAATTTCGCGGCGATTTCACGGCTTTTCAAAACTAAGGAAAGAAAATGCAATTAAGTGTTTTTTTCAATACTAAAATAACTAAATACGGCAAACAACTCTTAGTTTTAACAATTCATTTTATTTGCTTGCTTTTTCTGGCTGCTTACGCTTAGATCTTCGAGTTTGTAACAAGAATAGCGTGTGATGCCAAATTGTTTTCTTCAAAGCTCTGCCGGTTTACCGTGTCTACCGTGTTGAATGCACTGACGCTTCGCTCCGCATCTACCGAATTTCCTGGGACAGATAAATACCGGATAGCAATTCGGGACAGATTAGGAAAACGGTCTTTCTGGCTGAACCAGAAGGCAGCTGGTTTGACTCCATCTTCGATCTCGAGAGCGCACTGTTTGTACGCTGCTAGCTCTCCTTCAATTTCCGGCAACTTTTCAGCGCATTCCGGAATACCGTCGCTCAGCCCGTCCAAAGAAAGGATTTTTGCTTGAGCCGGATCGAATCCTCTGACAGCTTTCATGAAGCTGAGGCCTGGTTGCGTGAATCTAGCTGATGTTTCGGTGTAGTATTGGTTCAGCTTGGCAGCTGCATCTTGAAACGCCTTCTTGTAGATCTTGTTTTTCTCCTTCTCTCCCTTGGAACCGAACTCTACATTAAAAAAATAAAATTAATTTTCAATTTATAAACTAAAACAAAATCTGTAGCTTACCGGCCATCAGGTCAACCACCTTGTTGTAAGCCAAATGGATTGTTACTTGACGGTTCTCGAACCAGGTCAGCAGGTCCATCAATTTGGCCGAGTTCATCATGATAAAGACGACATCGACCCGAACCGAATCCGTTTTAAACAGATCGTTCAGTTCTAGAAGAGCACTGGTTGGGGCGGAAACAAGTAGCTCGGCTTCAATGAACTTCTTATAATGCTCGACGTATTTCGCATGGTGCACGACAGCTCTGATCCAGCTGTTCCAACGAGTCACGACTGGCACTGGAGGCAAGGGCACTTCAGAGCCGCACTCTCGGCCAATGAATTCCCTGTATCGAAGCTTGCGCGAAGAGCAGTGCACAAAGATAGACTTAAAGCAAGCAATCATTCTATCCACAGCAGGGAAGTTCCGACGAAATGTTTCACCCACCAGACTCAGAATGTGAGCGTTGCATGTGAGGTGAATGCAATTTGGCAGGAGCACTTTCAAGCTGGTCACGGCCTTGGTCATGTAAGTTGCGTTGTCCGTCAGCACGACGACAACCTTGTCAAAATCGACGTCAAACTTGGTCAACGTCTGAATGATAGCTCTCGAAACGGTTGTAGCGTTCACCTTATCCAGAAAAACCAGATCCGCAGTGACTGCCTCCATCTTGTCTTGTTGTCCGGAAGTGACGGGCAGGATAAAAACAATGTGCAAGATAAACCTATCCTGCTGGTCCGAGGCTTCATCAGCGGCAATCACGATCGAAGAAGCTGCTGCAACACGTTCTCGCAGTTCCTGCTGTGCGACATCGAAAACCTTAGGCAGTACTTGGGATCGGAGGGTCGTGGACTGTGGAAGCACTCCAAGGTTTTTGACATTCCTTGACAGGTAGTCTCGGAGCTTCGGATGATCAAGCTTGTACAGCGGAATGTTTGCAGATGCGAAAGCTTCCACGAGTTCAAATTGCGAAACGTTTCGCGCATCACGAGATGCTGTGGCTTTGTGGAATGCGCTCACCACCGTTGTTTGTTTTTGCACGGAATGCGTTACATCCTTTGGCTGCTTTTGGACCTTTCCGATGTGGGTTTGCGATTTTAGGTGTTTGTCGATGGTGGCCTTTCTGGTATGGTCCAATGTTACGTTGCAAGACGTACAAAATAATTGGCCTTCGTCCGCATGTAGTGTTCCTTTTGGGTACTGTTTAGCTCGCTCGACACACGTAATTTTTACTGCTGTTTTCATTTTGTTACCTGCTAAAATGGCTCACGACGCGCAACTTGGAAAAAAACACCACTTCCGTAAGCAGCTGTCAAAATTCTGGGTGCGCTCGTTACACTGAGAATCAACATTACACATTGTTCAGTTAATTTTTACACATTTGTATGGAATTTATCAGCTCAAGTATGGTAACACACTATTGTGTAATCATAGTTGAACTGAAAATCCCATACAAGTGTGTAAAAGTTAATTGACTAAATGTCTAATGCTGATTATCAGTGTAACAATCGCCAATTACCCAGTCACGAAATAATCTAGCAGAGCTGGTTCTGTCAGAATCCTGCTTCAATGGAGGAACATTTCTGCTACAATTCCGATAGAATATTCAGCTCTGCTAGAATTCTGCCAAAACGCCGTGACTGGGCAAGGATGTGCCAGAGAAATTTTATAAAAATTACGATTTGCATTAGTGTTGGTGCGGTCAGGATTGCTCGACAGCAGTATATTTAATAAAAATATAAATGTCGCGGCATTTCACGGTATACGCCGAATTTCACGGCCAAGACCAAATTTCACGGATTTCGCGGCTTCCGCGAAATCGCGAAAAATCACTAGCCCTAGTGATTGCCCATAACGTGTTGTAAACCCCCCCCCCCCCCTCCTACAAATAACGCTACGTGTTAAGTTTTCGCGAAAAAACTATATTTCCTTCTGATTTCAAGAACGAAGTACTGAATGTTGAAGGATTTTCTGAAAGAGCAATTTTTAACCGAATACAACCATATTTAGCCTTTTTTTTGACATGGTCCCAGAGGATCAAGGCCACCCGAAGTTTGCATAGAAAATTGATGTCTTTAAAGTGAAATATCTTTTGATTTATAAAGTTCAAAAAGAGTTTTGAGATTTCTCTACAAATTTGTTAAGGCCAGGTCGGTAAAAAATCCATACTAAAAATCAAAAACCTTAAATTTAGAAACACGCAATTTTCACCGATAGAAATTTTAAAATACCGTCAGTGGGGTTGACATTGGTTCAGGTTCAGGTTCTTTACAATGAAACTGAGCAACTCTCTACGAAATCGGCCGATTTCAACCATTTTTATTTTTTGTATTTTTTAATTTGGCTCAAACTTTGTGGGGGCCTTCCCTATGACCAAATAAGCTATTTTGTGTCATTGGTTCACCCATACAAGTTTCCATACAATTTTGGCAGCTGTCCATACAAAAATGGTACGTACATTTTCAAACAGCTGTAACTTTTGAGTGAATTTCTGATCAATTTGGTGTCTTCGGCAAAGTTGTAGGTGTTGTTGAGGACTTTTGAGAAAAAAAAGGGTACACGGAAAAAAAATTGCAGAATTTTCAATCAACTTTTTTTTCACTAAAACTCAATTTCCCAAAATACGTATTTTTTTATTTTCGAGATTTTTTATATGTTTTAGGAGACAAAAATCTGCAACCTTTGAGCCATAGAGAAACATGGTCAAACAATCTGCCGCCGAGTTATGAATTTTTGAAAAAAATAGTGATTTTTGGAAAAAATCGAAGTTTCATGCAAAAATTAGTTTGACATTATTTTTTAAATGTAAAATTGAATTTCCAATCGAAAACTACTTTACAGATTTTTTGATAAACGGCTCTGTTTTCAAGATATAGCCACCGAAAGTTTGATTTTAGCGAAATATTTGCAGTTTTTAGATTTTTAAAAATAGTGACCATGAGTAACCATTTCTAAAAATATGATTTTTAAATTTTTTACAGCTGTTTGAATATGTACGTACCATTTTTGTATGAACAGCTGCCAAAATTGTATGGAAACTTGTATGGGTGAACCAATGACACAAAATAGCTTATTTGGTCATAGGGAAGGCCCCCACAAAGTTTATGCCAAATAAAAAAATACAAATAAAATCCATTTCCGGTTTTGGTGCTCAACTTAATTATGTTTAAAGGGTTGTGCAGGGGATATCTTATGAAACCTCTGCCGGAAAAAAATTGTTCCTATAATTCTGTCATTTGGCAACTGCCCAAACAAGATGTACGTTTTTGGCCAAAAATTACCCCTCAAAAATTATTATTTTAATACACTTTTTGAAATTGCTCAAAAATAACTTCAATATTTAAAAATCTTTACTTCCAACATTGTAGCATGTCAATACGATTCTCTTGAACAAGTTACACATTTTAATTTGCATTTATCTTGTTTAGTTTATGTTTGTTCTTGGTAGTTCTTGGCCTATTCTACCACCTCCTACACCCAAAATTCCGAGTCGAGAGAATCGTTTCCTCAAAATTTATTGAGGGCTCAGCGCCAAAATCGAGAGAATAATGCTACCAACTCACACCACCATAACAAATGAAATTGAAATTGAAACAATAAATCTCCAACAAGTGTCATACATCGACATCTGACTACTCCTTGTTCACCAAGCTGGCCGAGACAGTTAAGTCAATGGGTTAGTATGTCAAAGGTCTCTTGTTCGATTCCCGTTGTCGACACTTTGTGTTTTTTTTTGTTTTGAGTAATGAACTTTTTTTGCAAATGAACCTCGAGAGAATAATTCTCTCGCCCATCTCGAGCTGTGTTCTCTGTGTCCGTAAATGGTACCACTATTCTCTCGTCTCGAGGCCATTATTCTCTCGGACTAGCGCTGCCCAGTTTTGGGTGTATCATTACATTTTGCCTATCGATTTTTGTCATGTTTTTACAGTTACTTTTTCAATTTTTATTTTTGTTACATTTTTTTCTAAAGAATTATCATTTAAAGTGTAAAAAAATGCGTAGAGGTATAAGCTGGGACACTACAAAAATTACTGCATACTTCTTTTTACTTAAAATATAGGAAATATTATTTAAGAACACAGCCAAAGTTGACCCCTAAAAAAATACATTTTTAGAAACATTGGCAAAGTCACATAAAACAAGTCAAACTTCATACCCTAAAATTTTCTTAAATTTCAAGAGTTTTTCTTTCCAATGCTTTTTAAAGATCAAAAATAGGTTGAAAATTGATTTTTGGCGATTTTTCAGATCGAAGCCCGTCTAAAGGCGGGGTTAGGTTGTAGAGGGTTAAGATGACTCCGGCTCCGGGTTATCAGAAATGTTTGGCTCTGACATCCAATTTTGTCGACTCCGACTCCTATTCCAGCTGTTCGAGTTTTTACGACTCCGACTCCAGGTCCCCAAAAAGGCCCGACTTCACAGACTCCACACCCCTGATTAAAACTATTTCATTTCATTCATTTTGGCTGATTTTAGCGTGACGTACTCTACGGACAGGCCCGTAGCCAGGGGGTGGGCTTCGGGCTGAAGCGCCCCCCCCCCCCAGAAATTTTTGGAAGACATATGGGAAAGAGGGAAAAAGAAGAAGAATGTTTCTTCTTCCAGCCCCCCCCCCCCTACCCCCCGAACCAAAATTATGGTTACACTTCTGTCTACGGATGACGCCTTGCTGAGATATCGTTGTTAACAAATTGAGGGTTGTTTGGGTGAGACTTCGGAAACTTCAATTTTCCTGTTTCCTTTTATCGAAAAATCCCTTTAGTACTTTACGATTTCAAATTCAATTTTACATTAAAAACAAATATTTATAAAATTTCGAAAAAATCACCATTTTTCTAAAATTTATAACTCAGCAGAAATTTGTTTGACCCTACTTCTCAATGGTTACTCAAAAGTTTCGGATTTTTGTCTTCTCAAACATGTCAAAAAGTTTCGGAAAAAAAGGATTTTGGGAAATTATGTTTTTGTAAAAAAGAGTTAATTAAATAATCGCCAAATTTTTTCCGTATGCCTCTTTTTTCTGAACAACACTCATCAATACATGCAACTTTGCCGAAGACACCAAGTTGGTCAGAAAATTGTTAGAAATCGGCCGATTTCGTAGAGAATTGCTCGACTAATAAAACCACTTATCACCTGTGCTGGACATATGATGCTTTTTTCAGGAAAATCCGCTTCCATCAAGCGATGCCTGCTCCGTATCACATCTCGCGAAACTGCAGGATTTATAACCATCCCATTGCATGCTTCTCATAGCTGATAGAACTAGTGAATCTCCACCCAAGGATGCTATTCTGCCGGATCTTATACTGAAGGTCACAGAATTCCTCATAACGATAGTTGTCAGCTTGAAACCGTCGACTTTGTTGTATTTTGGCGTAATTTTATTTTTAAATTTCTAGTGAATTTGGTCTGTTGAAATTTAATTCACTTAAAAAATGTGGAGACAAGGTTTTTTTAATCAGACTTAAAGGATACAGTCAAAGTAATCAAATCGGTGTTATCCTAATAGGAATATATAGCTATGAAAAAATAAATATTAAAATATTCCTGAACTTTTTTTAACTTTTAGAAAAAATCTAACAATTATATTTTTTAACAAGGCCAATTTCAACAATAAATTTCCTTTGCGCCAACACACCACACCACCAAACAATACATGTGCAACGGGGAAAAAAAAGCATGGCGGCCATCATCGACAGAGATGAACTGCCACGTGGAGCTTTTGCCTCGTGAAACTAAGCTGAAGATGGATGCTCGTTCGTTTTAGCCTCTTCCCGGCCGAGGGGTTGGGGGTGGGAACTTGCATCACGCGATTCTTCACGGGCTGCGATGATGGAACATTGCCATTGCTGGAGCGCGCGCGTTTCTTTGCTCTCAAGAATGCACTTTGTTAGGCGAAACGTCCTTGTCGGGATTTGTTATGTCGCGTGACGTGACGTCCGGACTTGTGAGTTGTGCCGAGGGATTTCGCTGCGAGAATGTTTGTCGGCAGGTCTGGTGTGCTGGTCTGGAGTTTTGTTGTGATGAATTTTTGTAGTTCTGTTTTTTTTTTGGATGTACAATGTGGGACACTTTGTCTAGAAATGATGTAATCTCAACACATATTTCACCAACCATGTTTGTATACTCAACGCTGCAGAAAGTTTTGATTTAGTAGTCACTTTGCGCTGTTAGCAGGTTCTTGATAACGAATAACAAAAATATGTTTTTAAAGTTCATGTTAATAAATTATAAAAAATAATAAATTATAACCCAAATCAAAATTGACGTTTTAATGAAATGTTGCACACTGCTAAAAAAATTGCTTGTTTGTCGACTCTCTACAAAATTGAGGTCATTCCGCTCAAGAGATTTAATCCCAGCTATTAGCAACAAACAGGCTTAGAAAAGGTGGACATAAACATTAAGTCCAAGTCATTGCTACATTCTATCCGGCAGGGAGGAAAGATTCGGTCTCGTTAAAGAACGGCGTATGACCCCTCATGGGGAAGCGGCCAATCCAAACATATCCCTCCTCCCGTGCCATGTGCTGAAGGTGCAAAACACGACAATCATCTAGTTTGAAATACCACACCTGTTCCGCGTCAGTGTTGAGAATTTTGCAGCGATCAGCTGTGTATAAATTCCATGGAAGTTTGCAAATATCAGGGCTGTGGAGTCGGGTCATGTTTCAAACGACTCCGACTCCGGCTTTCTGAGATTAGCCGACTCCGACTCCGGCTCCAGCTTTTTTTGGTTAGCTCCGACTCCGACTCCGACTCCACATATTTTTAAATGTTTCAAAAGTTAGTTAACTCTTATTTTGAAAACATTTATACATAGGATTACTTAAATGCACTCTAAATGTCCTAAAAAAGTTTCCAGGTAACAAGTTTTAAACGTTATTGAAACAGAAATCAAAAATATCTCCAGTATTGAAGGCATTTTCAGAAGAACAATTCTAGAGTTTTTTTAATTGGTTCTATAAACATATGAAAGACAATAGTTTATAGGACCTTTTCAAAAAAAAAAAAAAAAAAAAACTTTAGAATTCAGAAGTATGGAACTAAATTTTGCCGACGATTTATGATTTTTTTTTAAATAGTGATTTTTGAAAATTTTTTGATCTCATTTTTATGTAAAATCGAATTTTCAATCCAAAAGTGCTTTGCACATTTTTTTATAAAGTGCACCCTTTTAATAATATAGCCTTTTTTTTTATAGAAAAAATACGGTTTTTTGATTTTTTTAAATAGTGTCCTTGATTGTCCATTTCTAAAATATTGTTTTCGAAAAGTTCAAAAAATTTCCTGCTAAGAAGATTGGACCACTGGTTGCTGAGATATAACGGATAAAAGAAAAAGAAACAGGAAAATTGTTTTTTTTTTAGTCTAACCCAATCAACTCTCCATTTTCTAATGTCGATATATCAGCAATTAATTTTCCGATTTTCAATATTGAAAAATGAAACATTCGTGAAATTTTCCGATCTTTTCGGAAAAAAATATTTTTTTTGAATGAATAATAGCATCTCAAAGAGCCACATTCAATATTTTTAGAAATGGACAATCATGGACACTATTTAAAAAAAAATCAAAAAACCGGATTTTTTCGGACAAAATATAACTTTGAATGGATATATTTTTAAAACGGAATACTTAATCAAAAAATGTGTAAAGTACTTTTCGATTCGATTTTACATAAAAAAGGTCAGATAATTTTCAAGATATAAATTTTTACATAAATCACTGTTTAAAAAATCATAACTCGTCGGCAAAATTTTGGTACATACTTCAGAATGGCTTAAAAGATGCGAGGTTTTGTCCCCATACAAAAAAAAAAACTCAAAAATTTTAAAATACCGATTTTGGGAAATTGAATTTTAGTAAAAAAAAGTTAACTAAAAATCACCAAATTATTTTCCGTGTACCTATTTTATTAATAGTTCTCATCAATACATACAACTTTGCCGAAGACACCAAATCAATCAAAAAATTCCTTGAAAAGTGACAGGTTTTCGAATATTTACGCACCATTTTTATATGAACACCTGCCAAAATTGTATGGAGATTAGTATTAGAGAATCAATGACACAAAATGGCTTCTTTGGTATGGGGGCCTTCATAAAGTTTGAGCCAAAAATAGCAAAAAAAAAAACAAAAAACAAAAAATAAAAAAGGTTGACATTGGTAGATTTCGTAGAGAATTGCTCATCATAGATTTATCAAAAAATGGCGACGCAATGCATGCGACTTAAAAAAACATTAAAAAATAAGAAGTTTAGTGAACAAAAAAAAAACATAATTGTTGTTGAATTATAAATAACTCCGACTCCGACTCCGACTCCGGGTTATCAGAAATTTTCGGCTCCGACTCCGACTCCAGCTCATAAAATTTAGCCGACTCCGACTCCAGTTGTTCGAGTTTTGCCGACTCCGACTCCGACTCCGACTCCGACTCCAGGTCCCCAAAAAGACCCGACTCCACCGACTCCGGCTCCGACTCCGACTCCACAGCCCTGGATGATTAGAAAAAGAAGCGTAATAATTTCAAAAACTGAACCAATTTGAGATCTATGATTCAATTATGATTTCTTAAATAAAAACGTTACTTAATCCACCTTAAGGTGGTTGGTGCCTTCCTCACATTCATGTTGTATTTTAGGTTGTATTTACAAATTAATTTAAGAGTTTTCTTTTTAATTTTTTTTATTTATTTTTTTATTTAATTTTTTAAATGTTTTTTTATTTATTTTTTTATAATCATTGTTTTTACCAGAACAGCAATTTTTTAATTCAACACTTGATGCACGATGGAATTGCATGCTGTTCCCCTAGTCTTAGTAAACAATGTCTTATGAGTTGTATATTTCAGTAAAAAGTTCGTGTAAATCTTTGTCGAGACAAAATGATGTATTCAGCAACATAATTAATACAGACTTTTTCCAGAAGAGACGCAGACACTGCTTAAGCAATGTGGCAACCGGGCGATACGCATGCTCTGCGACTCTCGCGCGTAAGCAAAAAGACCCGGCCTTTGAGGTTATGCAAAAATCACCCTTTTTTGTAGCTACAAAAAAACTTTTTCATGGCATAACTTTAAAAGTACTTCACTAAACAGAATAAAATTTAATAGGGTCTTAGGGGACCCCAAAACGAACAGAATAAGGCGGATCCGGCCAAAATCGGTTCGGCTAATTCTGAGATAATCGTGTGGAAAAAATCATGTCTACACACATCCCCACAGACATTTGTTCAGAATTTGATTCTGAGTCGATAGGTATACGTGAAGGTATATCTAGGAGGTGTATTTGAGAAGTTCATTTTTCGAGTGATTTTATAGCCTTGCCTCAGTGAGGTGAGGAAGGCAAAAATTGAAGGCATCTTTTCGAGGGTTACAATTTCAATTCAATTTGTGTTTTTATTAGAATTTAGCAGTTCTGTTCCAGGATGTTACATTTGCAATTCAGAGATTTGGAGAACCTTTCAACTGAGACCAGTACATGTTTCGAAAAAAAAGTTGTACGATCGGGCTCAAAATTTTTCTGGGAGTTCCTTGGCCGAAATAATAATACCCGATTTTTTTTTGTTGCTCCATTAGGGTGGTCCAAAAATGGCAATTTTCGTCGATTTTTGCAAAAACTACAGCTACTGATTTCAGCCACAGAGTAAGACAAAAAAAGTGAGGACTGCACCAATAGGGTGTAACAACAAAATTGATTTTCCAGCACAGCAATTTTTTCAGTTCATTATGGGGTCCTAAAAAACTTCCGAAAGTTTGAGAACGATTGGTGCAGTCCTCACTTTGCGCAAAGCGATTCAATTTTCCTTATCAATTTGCATGGGAAAAATCATTTTTTGTTGAATTTTGATATTAAAAAAAATCCACGTTTCATGCTATATCAAAGCCGGATTCATATTCGGATGCTCTGGAATGTGCTCTACAACTTTCCCGAAGAGAGTATGGTGCTAACTTACTCCTGAAAGAAGATACAGCGTCCTCAAAACTCGTCTAAAACGTGTATTTCGAGCAAAAAACACGTTTTAGACGAGTTTTGAACACTTTTTATAGGAGCAAGTTAGCACCATACTCTCTTCGGGAAAGTTGTAGAGCACATTGCCGAGCATCTGAATATGAATCCGGTGTTGATATAGCGTGAAACGTGGATTTTTTAATTATCAAAATTAAAAAAAATGATTCTTCCCATACAAATTTATATGGGAAATTGAATCGTTTTGTGCAAAGTGAGGACTGAACCGATCGTTCTCAAACTTTTGAGAGTTGTTTAGGACCCTATAAGGAACCAAAAAGTAGCTGTGCTCACTAAATTTGGACAACTTTATTTTTTCCCTACAACCATATTACACCCAATCGTTCTCAAACTTTGGGAAGTTTTTTAGGACCCCATAATGAACTGAAAAATTGCTGTACTGGAAAATCGATTTTGTTATTACACCCTAATGGGTCATATATTACACAAAAATCAAAATTTTCTAAAGTAGCTTGTAATTTTTGTATGGTCCTCAGGATCATTTTCCCATCATCATTAAAAAAAAAAATACTTTTTTGAAAATTCAGGCCTGAAAGGATTAAATAACATTGTTTTTTTTTTGTTCTTTGTTGTGCTTTGTATTGTAAAAGAACCACATTTTTTAATCCAATGTGATTTAAATTAAATAATACATGACTACAAAAGTTCATTTTTTTGGAACTGTCAAAAAACAAGAAACGAAAACAAATAAAATTATACTAGCCATTTTAGACTTTTAGATAAGTTCAGGATTTCATGTCTTATATAAAACATATTTTGCAAATTATCTTGTAATTGATGAAAAATAATTAAATGTTTTCATTTTTTCATGTTAAAATACGAGTACAAATTTGATAATGCTTTGAAATTCTTATCGATTACTGAATATTCAACTATTCATCTATTTCCACAATCAAATCAGAATTTCAATACCAAAAATTGATTTTGTTTTCAATTTCGGGAATTCCCAGGACAAAATATAAAAAATCCCGGGATCCGGGAATTCCCGGTTTTGGAAAAATCCCGGGAACTTTGTCCCGGGAATTCCCGGGATGGATGCACTAATAGTAAAGTTATCCCTTTTGAAATGTTTGTGTTGATTTGGACATTAGACGTTAATTTATAATGAAAAAAAATAATAAAATTTGAATAACCAGCCCTTTTTTCCACATTTGGCTGAAAAAAGCTGACAAAAACTTTTAAAAATATTTTTATCAGCCTTATGATTCGGACCATTTTTGACCACTTTTTCGAAGTTTCAACTTTTGAAACTCAAACTTGGCTCTTAAACGCAGTTTATGGTAAAAGTTGCATGTTTTGCAACGGGTTGCTTACAACATTTTTTTTCTGCAATTCCGGAATTCAAACAACCATGTGTTATGCAAATTCAACGTTCAAATCTAAAATATATTGAACAATGTTACTTTTCGATACGAGTCGATAAAGAACAACTTTTCGCCACCCATTTCTAAGAATGACAGAAACAGAATTTTTCGATTCTTTTGGAAGCATTTTGTAGGGAATTAAATAGCTAAAAGATGGCAGAGTTAGCCAAATTTCAGGCACAAAATATGTGTCAACCAGATTAAAAAATATAAAACTTAAAATTTGATAAAGAATCACATTTCTTTGAGAATTGTCTTTGTTCGGCAGATTTGACTGATATTTGGATAATCAGTACCTAATCGAACCATTTTGCAAATCGACATGGAACCGCACCCAATTTCTATCTCAATTCGTCCCACCCTGACCATGTCCTAGTCAGCGATTCCGCTTAGCATGAACGCACCCCCTCCACACTGGAAACGCAACATTGAAGCAAGACCCGACAAGAAACGTCACCTTACCTCAAGGTTATTATCTCGGAGTTTTATCATCATAAAGTACGTTGTTGTGTGCATGTCGTGTTGTCGTCCCCCGTGTGTTTGCCGTCGTCCTCCTCTCTGGGGGTGGCTGTTCCGTCGACGACGATGACGATGCTCGTATGACGCGGCAAGTATCAACTACTGCTGATGGAACGGGTTGCTGCCGGTGGAAGTGCTCTTTGGTGTCCTGCCTTTTCGTAGTTCTACGCTGTTGATGTTGCTGCTGATGCTGGTGGAGAAGGATTCTGTTGCTGTTGTTGGTGTCGGGTGATGTTGGAGTGGGAGTTGGAGGGTGATGAGGAAAATAAAAACAGTCAACTGATGCGGCTTTGTGATTTGTTTTCCTCTATGTTTGGCCTTATCTGAAATAGAGCACGAGATAAGACAGAGCGGTTAAAGGTTGGTGATGGTGATGATGGAGGTTCTCGGGTCCTCGTGCGTTGCGTTGGTTGGCGTTGGTTGATGGACGTGCGGGTGTCCTCGTATAAGTATGAACATTGCGGCGAAAGGGGGATAGAAGGTTCGATCTCAAGGATACTTGACGATTCTTGACATTCCTCGCCGAGAAGAAGGGTGAACTTTAAGGGTATATTACAGGGTTGAGGGTCAACTTATCATGATTGCTGTTATTGGATATATATCACTGCATAGAATAGCCGAAGAAATTTCCTAGGCATTTAGCGATCCGTTGTAACTATCAATATATAAATGAATTTGTGTTGTTATCTTCTTCTTCAAACATTATATTTAATCTGTAAGTTACGAAAATCAGAAAAGAAGTTTTTAACCAAAGACTAAGAATTTGATCACTCGAGACATGTAAATGATTTTATCACAACTTTTCATTACAGAAAAATATAAACACAAGGTTCACTTCAAGCCTTCAAGTAAACCAATATAAACCATTCTCAGCTGGAGCAGCATAAAAAATACAACCTAATCAAATTTTACACCCATCCGAGCAAATCCAGAAAGTTCATAAATCAACCAACCGATCCCGTTGCCCCATTTCGGTTTGATCGCTAGTCATCGGAATAAAATATAAGCTCTCTCTCAGTTTCTCTCTCTGTCTATCTATATCTTGCTGTCACGTTTCCCTTGTTCCTTCGGTACATACAAAATCAATATCGTACTTTGACTGGTTTTGCAATACCGGCCTGGTCCCCCATCAGCTGACAGATGGGTGTGCTGCTCCACTCGGCCAGGGTGGATGGACGGAACGTGGTCCATGGCAGAAAAAATAAGGGACGATAATGAAAAGTGATGGAATATGAAAATGAATATTTTCTTCGATTTTTCCTTTAGAATCTTTTCCTTCCCCGGTTGATGGTGTTCACATTTTACTTTGATTATTTTTCTTCTTCTTCTCCATCGCACTCTTGGACACATTTCGATGGATAAAGGCAGCTGCACTAGATCTTGATTATTTTGCCTTCGCCATCGTTACGATAAACAGATTACTTAACATAAATTATTCGAAATGGAGGTTCAATCTTTCACTGGTTTTCCAAGGCCAGCAGCGGTTCGAGGTTGTGAGTTGCTGGAACTCATCAGTGAGGATGCCGGCAAGATTTCTAGTAGACTAGAACCGTAGAGAGGAGCTGAATCGAAATGTCAAAAGGGCTCCGATTTGGCTCAAATTGGGCATGGAAGTTCCAAAATATCAAAATAATTTGACCTTTCTTTTTTTGTTTGATCCTATCCGAAATAGGGTGTTCCAAAAAATTGCGTTTTTTAACTCACCACGTTTTAATAGAAAGGTGTTTAGTTGGGCTTTTCATAAAAAATACTAAAATATTTTACTAAGACGTACTAAAAACATAGCTGAATTCACATGTATAGTGCCCCTGTTCATATAAATGTCCCATATGCATTTTGGTGGATTTTTAGATTTATAATGGATAAAATATATTTTGGCTCTACACTTACTATTTTGACAATTTTGTTCTAAAAATGTTGAAAACAACGGCACACCTGTTTGTCCTATCGTTGAAATGTTTGCATACGAGACCCACCTAGAAAGTGTTCACATATCAGTTCCTCTGCGAACTTATCAACTCTGGATTCACTCATCTGCCACTGATCGCATAAATGTCCCATATGATGCAGTTTGGTTCAAAATTAAGTGCTCTTTCAAAAGAGCCTATAATATTCAGTACTTTGTTCTAGAAATCTTGGGGAGAACCTTTTTTTCGTGAATATTAAACACGTAGCCTTATGTGTTAGACAAACTTGCCTTGCGTTTTTCTCAGTTTGCTGTTTTTGCATATGGGACGTTTATGCGAACAGGGGCAGTATAGTCAAATGAAAATTTTACTTGCTGACCTTCAAGGTCTCGAGACCAAAGAGCTTACAGATAAAAATATGTTTCTAAGATTTTCAGGAGTTCTTACGTAACATGTCGAAAAATTGTGAATATATCTATTAATATAATTCTGAGTTATGATTTTTTGAAACAAGAACAAAAAAACCCGGAATTCGGTACGTTACTGAAACCCAAAGCACCATGCGTCTACAGCTGAAAAGTACTGGGAACTCATTTCGATGGAAAAGCATGGTACTTTGAATTCTGTTGTTATACCGAAATCTCTAATTTTTTTCTTGATCGCTTGAAGTTTGTTTGGGAAAAATCGTCAAAATTTATGAAGAAATGCAACTGTTTTTTTGTTTTTACCTGTGGAGGACGCAATAATTATTCAATTATTACCAATTCTTGGAACTAAGATCTTCATTGAATTTGGAAAAACTTTCCCAAAGATACCTTATTTTTAAAATTTTTGTCTAAAAGTTATTAGCCTCCAAAATGACCACTTCTGCGTGGGCGGCTCGTAGGGGAAATCTATAAACAATTATTTTTAATCACACGTGCATGCTATATTGCTAGAAATGGTCATTGGATAGTTATTAAGCCATCCACAGGTAAAAACGTTACATAATCCACCTTAGGTGGTTGGTGCCTTCCTCACATTTAGAGGGTAATGCTATCCAAAATAGATACAAACAGTGTTCTATCAATTTGATTCATTATTCATATCATCAGATTGGGTAGTCAGATCTTCATAATTGAGGGCACTTATGTGCTTATAACTTTTGATAGGGTTGTCAGATCTTCAATCTTTTGAACTCGTTGGAATGTTCTTTTGATCACCTATCCAATGACAGGTTGCATGATAGATCCGGAAAACGCTTTCATCGAAATAAATGAGATCCGGCCTCTGATAAGTGCATTAATAACACTTAACTGCCCATGATCGCATAAATGTCCCATATGCATTTTCATCGTTTTTGAGTTATTGATGCAGTTTGATTCAAAATTGTGTGCTCTTTCAAAAGAGCCTATATCATCCAGTACTTTGTTCTAGAAATCAGGAGGAAATCCAGTTTTTTCGCGAAAACTTAACACGTAGCCTTATGTATGGGACAAACTTTAAATGCGTTTTTCTCAACTTGCTGTTTTTGCATATGGGACATTTATGCGAACATGGGCAGTTAAGTGCTTATAACTTTTGATAGGGTCGTTAGATCTTCAATCTTTTAAGGTCGTTGAAAAGGTCTTTCGAATACCTTTCTAAAAATGTATAACATGACGGAGTTTCTTACAAAAACCACCCTTTTTACAATCTTCCGAACTTTTGTTAAAATCGTTTTTTTAGCATAACTTTTGAAGTACTTTACTAAACTTTACAATTTTCAAAAGCGTCTTATGGGACCCCAAGACGGATCGAATGAGAGCAATACGGTCCAAATCGGTTGAGCCAGTGCCGAGGTAATCAACATCCCACCACACACACAGACACTTGCTCAGAATGTGATTCTGAATCGATAAGTATACATGATGGTGGATCCAGGAGGTCAAATTAAGAATTTCGTTTTTCGAGTGATTTTATAGCAGGGGTGCCCAACCTTTTAGCCCTGTGGGCCAGATCTGATTTTACTGAAGCAGTGGCGGGCCGGAACTTATGTTGGTAAAAGTACAAAAAAGTAAAAAAAATATCATTAAATGTATTTTGTTAAATTGTTTGAAGTAAACAAATAAATACACTAGTGTTGCAAATATGATTCAAATATTTTGATTTTAAGAAAGAAAAACAAAGATAACTTTCAAAGATGTGTTTATTTCATTTATTTTTTTGTTTTGGTTAAAATTACCCTGATATCATTAACAAAAAAAAAAAAAAAAAAACATTTTATTTTCGACGTTGCACGTTTTTTTCAGGTTTTAAAAATCAACGAAACTAGAAAACATTTATTGAAACAAAATTTGGATTCAAATCTTCTTTACAAAAAACAATTTTTGCGTTGTTGTGCACCTTTATTCAAATATCTAACAAAACATTTCAAAATGATATTAAAGAAACGAAATTAAAAAAAAAGTGGAGAAAAATAAATATGTGATAGTTGTTTATTCGTCATTCTTCAAATTTCTTAGAATTATTGAAGTGAATGAAAATAAATTGCTGTCTGATTTCTTGACTCATTTCGAAACATTTTTTAATATTTTAAAAATTTTAACAGGGATCTTTATTTTCGATATGATTGATCTGCTTTTTTAAAGCTTTTTTTTCAGCAAACTTTATCATAGAAAAGCTTATCTGAAAAAAAAAATATTTTTGCTTACACATTTATGAAAAATCAATTTTAATCAAAATCCTCAAAAATGTAACAATTCAAATAGAAGTAAAAACAGCCAAAACTTTATGAAATTTAAATTAAGTGTCTTTTTGCAACCTTTTTACACATTTTTAAAGTTTAATAATTGATTCTGAAAATATTAACATAGAAAAGATAAGAATTAAATTCAAACATAAAGAATGTTTAAATGTGAAATAAAATCATTTTAAAAAATACAAAGGCAAAATCGAAACAAAACGTTGAATTAGCAACAATTTTTGTCAGAAGAAAATTAAACAAAAAAATATTTCGTTATAATATCTGAAAATTTGATCTCAAGATATTTTTTTAAATATTGACACTAAATTTATTTACAATTTTTGAACAGCCTTTAAGGCCGGTCATAAAACTATTTTGAAAAACCGTCGCGGGCCGGATGAAATGGCTTCACGGTCCGGACGTTGGGCAGGCCTGTTTTATATCCTTTCCTCAGTAAGGTGAGGAAGGCAAAAACTGAAACAGTTGCTACAATCCATACATTTTGGCGATTTTTCCCATACAATCTTCAAGTACTTAGAGGGAGGGGGACCGTGGTCAGAATGAGCTTAAATTTTGAATTTAGCCTAGTGATGGGTCAATCTTTTATTTCAGGGGGTAGCTCCAAGTAAGATCGGATTTGGACCACCCTATAGTGTAGGTGTATTCAGCTTTATTTTGTTTAAATTTCTTAGTATTTTTTATTAAAAGTTCAACTCACCTTTCTTTTTAAACGTGGCGAGACTGCCGTAGAATTGATTTTTTTTTCAAAAATGTTTTTTTGCAAAAATTGTTAAAAACGTATTTTTGTGTAGCTATTTTGAATAGAACCACCCTAATCACCTAACAAAAAAAATAGGTCTAATTATTGTGGTGAAGAAACTCCCATCCCAAATTTGTGCCAATCGGAGCACTTTTGATCTGGATTTTTTGATGAACATCTTGATCTTGGGCGTCATCGTACGCTCTTTGGGGGGGGGGGGGGGTTACCGTAGGTGTGACAAGATGTGACGAAGGGGAGAGAGGGGGTTTGCGAGACTGTGACGTCACGCTAGGTTTTTTTTTATGATTGCATAATATTAATTCGAAATGTACACAATTAAATTAAATCCTCTTTTCTAAAATTATTTGAAAACGAAGTTGACTTTATAGCTGTCGGCCACCATTGCTAGTACCAACCACTGGTGTCTTCTTTTTTATCTACAAGGACTTCGCCGCCCTGGGCTCCTAAGTGTATGAAAGTATGGCACGGAGCGACGGCGCCGAATACCGATATTTACACAAAGAATTTTAGAGCGCCCGCCGCGGGATTCGAACCGGCAACCTCTGGATTGTGAGTCCAGTGCGCGGTCCGATTGATCCACACGGGCGGGACCTAAAATTATTTGCTTACTATTATTTAGAAGTACCGTCATCAGGGGTGACATTGGGTCTGGCGGGTGAGATTGGGTCATACAAATTTCTGCATTTTTGTATGACCCAAACTCACCCCCAGACCCAATGTCACCCCTGATGACGGTATCACATTATAATTTATTATATAGTCACATTTTTTTTCAACTGGAACTTCAATATTTTGCAAATTCTTGCTTGATAAAAATAAATGCTTTGAAAGCAGGGTGTACATAAGAAAATTTCGTTTGTACGATGTACAATAACGAACTGCATTACTGAATTAAGATAAGTTGATCAGCAGTTGAAAATTCGGTAAACTTTACCGAATTCGGTAAAAAAAACTTAGTGTGTATAATACAATTTGTTGTATAACTTGATATCTGCAAATGAGTAATTGGTTTTTTTTTCACTAAAATTAAGTTTTACACCTTCCAAATTTATACTTTTTTTTACTCTGTACCAACTATAAACAAAAAATTGAGCCAGAGAAAAAATCCGGAATAATTTTCAAATGAGTTATTAACTTTTCTGAAACCAAATACGCAAAAAAAGTTTCTCCTGGTATGGGATCAATTAAGTCAAATCAATTTCTGGCAAAAAAGCACATAAATATCACCTATGTTGATTTTTTGACTATCTTTCCAACTGTAGGTCGGATGATGAATTCGGACATAGTTTTCATAGAGATAAGTGAGATCCAGCTTCAGAAAAAACATGAATATCTATAAATAACACTTAAGCGGTCATAACTAAAGTCAGTGTTGCCAGATCTTCAAACCTTCAAAAGTTCATTTTTAGAGCAGATTTATAACCTCACCTCAGCAAGAGAGTCTAAAAAGGTCGACATGCGTCACAAGAATTCTAAAACAAAATTCTCAGATTCATGTTGAGGGGCCAGCATTACTCGAAATGAATTCATCAATACATTGGTTAACGAATGTTTTAGAAACGCTATTTTACTACAAATTTAGTAAATAACCTTACTTAACAGTATTCCCCACGGTTGGGCTAATTTTCAACTGTCGATCGGTTCGTTCACCCCCATCCCGTCCAAATCCCACCCACAGTCCACAGAGACCACCCCAGAAAACCACAGCACAGCTTCACTGCTCGCTATTACCAACTTCTTGGAAAAAGCTCAATCCATTTCCGTTCCACCCATCGCTTCCCTCCGTCCTCCCCGCACCCAAATGAAGAATGATGAAAATTGAAATACGCTGTTTTCGGGAAGGAGGTACTTTGTTGGGGCTTAACTTTTTATTAAAATTGAAAATCAACACCAACACAAACGAAAGGCAGCAGCGCGCATTTGGCGTGGCATCGAATCCTTCGAATATGAAACATAATTTGGTTAATGAAATCCCTCACTTTCCTGGCAGGGCTTCACACCCTCACACGTTTTTCCGCCCTCCAAGCGTCTTTTCGGGGATTCAATCCGGCACAGTTATAATGGAAGGGGTGGGAATCTTTGAAAATGATCAGTTCTCTAGGTTTGTTCATAAGCTTATTTAGGCATTTCTCATGTTTTATAGGTATAAATTAATAACATTAATTAATAAATGGATGAAGCTTTTAATGTCAAAGTCTGCTTTTAAAATTGCAAAAAAAAAAAAAACAAGCAAAAGGTCGATTCTGGACGGCTTCAGTTTTGCGGTCCCTCCGGCCTGAAAAGCGGAAACGACGAGGAAGGAATGAAATTGTAATTTCATTATTGGTGTCCGCCGATTTTTTTTCCCGTTTGCTCTCGTTGGCTTCATTTTCTGCATGACGTTCCTGGCTTTCCGATTCACGCCGGCGACGAGGTTCATTAGGGGAAATTCTCCTATGTTTGGCAGGTTAAGCACTCGCTCCTAATTCCGTCCAATTTGCTAATTTTCACTATTTAAACAACATTTTTTGCAAAACTTTTAATAGAAACTTGCTTGCTCACTTCCTATTGAGCTATTTATCACTCGATTTCAGCTGAAAACGCTTTTGATGAGCTGTAATTGAACGTAAAAGTGCTGATAAGGCAACATTAGAGGCACGATTTAATTAGATGCTGTTCCCCTACTTTGCATTGTTCTGTGAATAATTCGTAAATTGGATTTCATCCATCGCTGGAGGGGGATGTCTGGCGCAAAAAAAAAAAAAAAAGAGAGTGTGGAAAAATGAATAGAGGAGGAGAAGGGGGAATGGCTGAGGTAACATGATTGAATTATTAATGACTCCGGTGGGGGTGAAAAGCTGTAATTTCCTGGATTAAAGACGAGGTTGGAAGCTTGTTTGAGGAGCACAGAAAGTAACACGATGCACTGAGGAAATGAAGATTAAATGAGTGTGACGTGAACGCATTTTTGGGATTTAAAATATTAAACACTAGCAGAGAATGCTCCTTATTTCAGTAAGAAGGTTTAACAGCCAAAATATTTATAACCTAACCTTCTCAGCATTTTTTTCAAGAAATTTGCTATTTGTGTGCTTTTTGTTTTGTTATTATATTTGACTTATTTAAGTCATAGGTGTTTTCTTAAAACAACAAAAACAACAGCGGTTGCCTCGATTTCTCTTCGATTTGCGTAAAACCTCGGATTCGTGATCAGGAACCAAAATTATACATTAGGAAAAAGCAGGAATGTCAAACCATTGAGTTTTCTGAAGCGATGGGGGGTCGTATATTTTTTATTTAAACTGCTTAGTAACGGACACGAATAAAAAGACATATAAAAAGAATGCTAAGTACTCAATGGCTCGGGTAGTCATTTGACTCCTATGCTTCCGGTTGCAAAAGATCCAGATTTCGCTATATTTTTAACGGCCTTCCTTATTGTTTTTTGGTTAATATAACAACAACTTTTCCACAGAAAAATGCCCGAAATGATTTAAAACTTCATGCATCCATCCTAATAAAAAATCCTGCAAAAATAAATTACATGGTTAAATAATATCAATTTTATGCTTTTTCTTCAAAATATTCATTTTAGTTTCAATAAAATGCAGTAAAACCACAAAAATTTGTTAAATGTTCTCAAGCAGTTTTTAATGATTTAGTTTCCTACGAAACTACATATTTTGTTTACAGATGGGTAATTCTCCGCCAACTCACACAGCAGTTGTCACGACTCCTCTTCGATTTGCGTGAAACTTTGTCCTAAGGGGTAACTTTTGTCCCTGATCACGAATCCGGATCCGTTTTTTGATATCTCGTGACGGAGGGGCGGTACGACCCCTTCCATTTTTTAACATGCGAAAAAAGAGGTGTTTTTCAATAATTTGCAGCCTGAAACGGTGATGAGATAGAAATTTGGTGTCAAAGGGACTTTTATGTAAAATTAGACGCCCGATTTGATGACGTACTAAGAATTCCGAAAAAACGTATTTTTCATCGAAAAAAACACTAAAAAAGTTTTAAAAATTTTCCCATTTTCCGTTACTTGACTGTAAAAAAATTTGGAACATGTCATTTTGTGGGAAATTTAATGTTCTTTTTGAATCTACATTGACCCAGAAGGATATTTTTTTCATTTGGAACTAAATTTTTCATTTTTAAATTTCGTGTTTTTTCTTACTTTGCAGGGTTATTTTTTAAAGTGCAACAATGTTCTACAAAGTTGTAGAGCAGACAAATACAAAAAAATGGTATATAAACATAAGGTGTTTGCTTATAAACATCACGAGTTATCGCGATTTTACGGAAAAAAAAGTTTTGAAAATGTTGGTCGTCGTCGATAATGGCCGTTCATCGTCACCCGCTACAGACACGGACGACGAAACAAAGAGAAACGCAAAATGTAACATTTTCAATTTTTTTTTCGTAGAATCGCGATAACTCGTGATGTTTACAAGCAAACCCCTTATATTTTTTTTTGTAATTGTCTGCTCTACAACTTTGTAGAACATTGTGATACTCAAAAAAATAACCCTGCAAAGTTAGAAAAAACACGAAATTTTAAATTGAAATTTTTTGTTCTAAATGAAATAATTGCCCTTCTGGGTCAATGTAGATTCGAAAAGTACATTAAATTTCGCTTAAAATGACATGTTCCAAAAAAATTTAAAGTTGAGTAACGGAAAATGGCAAAGTTTAAATTTTTGTAGTCTTTTATTTCGATGAAAACTACGTTTTTTTGGGAATTCTGAGTACGCCATCAAATTGGGCGTTCAAATTACATAAAAGTGACACCAAATTGCTATCTCATCATCGTTTCAGGCTGCAAATTATTGAAAAACACCTCTTTTTTCGCATGCTCAAAAGTGGAAGGGGTCGTACCACCCCTCCGTCACGAGATATCAAAAAACCGACCTCGGATGCGTGATCAGGCACAAAAGTTACCCCTTAGGACAAAGTTTCACGCAAATCGAAGAGGGGTCGGGGCATTTTTTCCCTATTTCGTGTTAGTTGGTAGAGAATACCCAGATATAATTTTGTCAATCAAATAACTGATACTAAATATAAATTTTTAGATGAAACATGTTTTCGACACCAAAACAACATGTTTAAAATATAAAGAGCAGTTCCAGCTCAAATCAAGAATTTTTCTATTATTTTTGTACCCGACTCTCTCTAATTTCAATGAAACTCTGTAAACATGCTAACCTAGGCAGTTGCACTCGAGAATGACATTTAAGAAAGGCGTATGTTATTCAAATATTTTCTTTATTTCATAATTTAAAAATTACGGCTTCAAAACGTTGCATTGTATCAAAAAGTGGTCAAAGACAAACTTGTAGAAAATGGACGAGTTTTCGGAAAACTCGAATACACTGAAAAAAAATACACACCACTTCTTTGAGTTTTTTTTTTACATTCAAGTTTAAACATTAAATTCTAAGGTGATTTTTTCGATTAAAATTTTTGAGGAAATAGCCAGATACCGCATTCGCACGTTCTCCTTTAGCCGGTTTTAGAATGTAAACAAGGTGTTAGCTCATACAACTTTGACAGTTGCGGTTTTAAAAACGATTATAACCGGCCCGTGCGAATGGGTCATAAGACGAAAATTGCTGGTCTCTTCTAAAAAAATACTAAAATCATTTACTATATCTGTTTTTTTAAGTGGTCTAAACTTTAACATTTTCAAAATCCGATTGAGGAAATCGATTCTCCAGACAATTTTACATTAAAGTCCATTGTCCATTGTCCTAAGTCCAATTCTTGTGAAGATTAACAGCGGTTTTAAAAATAAACATGTTGAAAAACAGGGGTTTTGGCATTCTTTTTTTGTTTTTGGCCATTTCTATATTACAATCTTGATTTTTCAGTCTCGAAATTGAATGTATGGGCTCACAGATACAAGCTTAATTACATTGCTCATAACTGCAAATAGGATCAAAATAGAATATTGTTTTCAGTGTAGTGAAGTGGATGGTAGCAGCCTGGATAGTAAACAGGGTTGTAAAAATATCAAAATATCAGCTCTCAGCAACTACAATTATCCCGCCTGAATATTCATGCCTCGAATACAACGGCTCTTCTCTCCCTATTGAAACTCTCAGCGCCGAACATAGCCGAACACGCTTTCGTGTTTACACACTCGCGATTGACATTTTCCTTTTCTCTCTCATTCCCGCTTCCACGATCATCCTATCGCAACAGCGTTCAATCACAAAAGCCGCCACAAAACCAATTTCGCAAACGCAGTTGAACGGGACGTCATGTGTGGTCGGCTCCTAATCGCCATATCGCATTCTCTCTTGCAGTTTTCGGAGAGATTGAGAGACTCAGCGGTGAGAGCGCATAGTCGCGGAAAAGGGGAGGAGTGATAAAGAGAGATTGACATCGCTGGGAATCACGAGACACAAGAAGAGATCTCACAAGCTATAGTGACGGCCGCTATACTTTCGGACATTTTTGGTGCAGAGATAATCAATTGATAGTTTTTCTATCACTCATTTGCAACACTGATAGTAAATAATAAGATGTAGCAAAACGGGTCAATTATGAAACCCAAATATGAGCTTGATTGGTTGCGCCAGGGCCTGACGCTTTAACTTTGAATTTAATTGGGATTGAATCCCATCCATCCGTGTTCCAGGGAAAAACTTAGCCGAATAGTGCGAAAAGATTCGTCCACTATTTAAAATGTTACAGAATTTAAAAGACAGCCGCTGAAACATCAACTTTTTTTTCAAGCTCTTCTGGCAGGGGGGATCATGCCCTGAAATGCTCGCATAATTGACCCGATTTGTTACATCCTAGTTAATAAGCTCACGGGTCATTTCAGGTCATCTGGTTATACTTTTGGACTCGACCTTAATCTATCAATAGTTTACAGAAATCTGTTTGGTGTCGAATTGACCATCCCCCTTTCTTTGGCACCGCCCTCTTTTTGGGTGATTTTCTAAAAAACTTTGTAGGGGGAGAGGGGGTAATATGCACCCTCGGGGCAAAATGCACCCCCTGCTTTTCTCGGTATTTGGAAGAATTTTCCGGGGAAAAAATTATAGAAATTGGATGCTTAACATTGCTAAACCATGCTGGAAAAAATTGAGCATCGTGGTATAAAAACAGCTTAAGTTATTTGCAAAACTTTAAAATGTTGTGTTTTCATCTAATTTTCATTGAACTTTCATTATGACTTTCGGACAATATAAAAAGCGTTTATTGTTATTGTAAGTGTTTAGGTATTTATATAGTTTTTGCCATAATCTTCATTATTCTGTAGATAGATGAGTCCAAAAACATCAAAAAATGCATTTTTAATTAAATTTTCTGCAAAAAGCGTGGTCGGGGCAAAATGCACCGCTGTGAAGCTCATTTCTAGATTAAATTTTCAAAACAACCTATCCCTCATGGGTTTCCTATGCAGATAGGACCTTTTGAAAATTTAATCGAGATTTGTAAAAACAGCGGTGTCATCTAGTGGTGACTAGTGAAAACTGCTTTTACCCGGTGCGTTTTGCCCCATGTTGTGGTGCATTTTTCCCCGTTGTTGTAGTGCATTTTGCCCCAATGTTGCGGTGCATATTGCCCCGCATGGTTGTTTGAAATGAATCAAAAATGTTTTTAGAAATTTGATATTTTCGAACAATTTTGAGGTTTTTAGAGACTTTTTTCACATGGATGACGAAGAATAATAGTTGTTTTAGAACATCGAACAAAATTCTTTCACAGTAATGCTGTAATGGTTGAGAAATCACAGTTTTCTCTTAGGGGGTGCATATTACCCCCTCTCCCCCTAATATTTTACTCGTAACTTTCCAGCTATACGACCAAAAGACTATCTTTCCAGTTTATAGGAAATTGTTCAAGGAATTCATAAAATATAAAATATCAACTCTCAAATGCATTCCAATACTGTTTATATGCAGTTTATGGTTTAAAACGGTGTTTTCACTCATTCCTTAATTTTCTATTGTTTTTATTTAATCACCATCGTGCTCCCTGGACAATTTTACATAAGAATCAATGCATATCTCGAACTAATCCAAACCATTGCCGAGAAACCGCCCTTCAAAAATAAAAAACTCAGAATTTCTTATGCAAAACTGGTTGCGCCATGTACCAGTGCATTGAATTGCAAACCCCTGAAAGTAGGCCTTGAGCGCAACTGTAGCCCTCGAAATTCAGGTATTTTTTTAAATTTTTAGAGGGCTGTTTCTCGGCAATGGTTTGGTTTAGTTTGAGATATGCATTGATTGTTATGACAAATTGTCCGGGGAACACGATGGTGATCAAATAAAAACAATATAAAACTAATGAATGGGTGAAATCACGTTTACACGTTCGATACAATAGCGATGTAAACCGGTCAAGAAGGCTTTGTGAAAAGTTCATATTTACGCAGCTCCAAAGGGGTCAAGAAACAGCTTTACGAACAGCAGGACAAAGGAGAGGGAACGATTTCTTGGGGCTTTTATTCGCCCTCTCTGGCTTGCTTTTGTTGCCGCTACTGCTCATTTGAATTATTTTCGTCCGGTTCCTTACCAAGTTGGTTCTAGAGTGATAGTTTCCAACAATGTGCATGATATTGTTGATGGTTTGAGGATTACGAGAATTTGGGATTTCCGACGCAATATTTCCAAATTCAAAGCTCGCGGGGAAAAACCCAACTGCCAACATGCAGTTGGAGTTATTTCCGGTTGTGAATCACAGCACAGTTTAGGCGAATCGGAAATTGGTGAATTTTCCACCGACTCTCTGTGGGAGTGCTTGGAATCACTTTGATTTCGGAACTCCCCCGCAAAGTCCCGCTTATTTCGCAATCTCATTTAGGGGTGGCGGCTTCCCACAAATGAGAAAATCCATCAGTTCGATTTCCGCACTCAACCGGTCAACCCTGGAGGTCATCCTGAAACCTCGTGGAACCGCCGCCAACCAACGTAACCGACGAAGTAAATTAATCACTTTGCAAAACAGCTTACCTATTGGGAAGTACGCTGACCAGCAGCAGCTGGAAGCAAACCAGCGAGACCACCAGCGCACGGATGATCTGTGGGTGGGCGTGTGTGTAAATCCACGTGGGTTGAGGTCCAGCAGCATCCAGCATCCGGCAATACGATGGACGATGGACAGATGTACCGATGGCCAGTGATTAGTTCCGTGAAAGGAAAAGAGGAGAGAAAGAGAGGGGATACAGATAAAGCAACAGACGGAAACTTGATTAGTAAATTATTTTACCGTTCTATTTGTGTGTTTGTGTGTATGTGGTTAAGTGTTTGTGTGAGTTCAGATGTGGGCCAGTCATCAGATCGCTAACGAGATAAATGGCGATATGGATCCGGCCGGAGAACAGTGAGTTGATAGGGTGACAAAAAATGTGCTGTATTCCGAACATATTCCATTTGCTTATGAAAACTACTTGTAGGTTTATGCAATCTGATAAATTTTAGAATATTTTTTTATGCGGTAGATTTTGATAGTTTATTTTTAGATGAAAAAAGCATTATATTGTTGACCGATGCTTACCGTAGTAGAGAAATTCTCTACAAAATTAGTCTTTTTCTTTTAATTTTAATTTTTGTATTTTGACAAAGAACTTTGTCCTAAGGGCTCTATTCTGGTGAGGTGTCAATCCAGAAAAACGAAAAATGTCGCGCGTTACGAAAATGTTGCATGCTTGGTACTGGGGAAGGGGTCTGCAACGCAACAAGACACTGTTGCGTGGAATTTTCCACAAAGTTGAAACAAAAAGCGAATGATGAGGTTTGGGATAACCGGCACAAAAAGGCGGGGCATCCGTCACCATTTCGAGCCAATATAAACCCCGCTCGATCAGCCCAAGAAAATCAATCTATCGCTGGACGCCGAGGAGTGAACAACAACCTGGACCTGGAAGCAGATGGCCTGGAGGCCCAGAAGCAGTTGGCCGAAAAGCAGCTGGCCTGGAGCAAGGAGCAGCCCAAGCGGAGGCAGGCCAGCCGGAATATTCTGGCCACAAGACCCGGAGTGGCCAGAACCCTCAGGGGTGTTCCGATGGAAGGCCATACGAGACGGGACAATATGGGTATCAAACTTCTTGGATTTTGATACTGGTGAAGAAAATGGCCATTTTGACAGTATTGGCAACAACCTGGAGTGGCCGGTGCTCTCAGGGAGGTTCTCCCGGGAGGACATTAACAGAACCATACGATTTTGGGCAATATGGGTATCAAACTTCTTGGTTTTCAATACTGGTAATGAAAATGGCCATTTTGACAGTATTGGCCATAACCTGGAGTGGCCGGTGCCCTCAGGGAAGTTCTCCCGGGAGGACATTTACCGAACCATACGATTTTGGGCAATATGGGTATCAAACTTCTTGGTTTTCAATACTGGTAATGAAAATGGCCATTTTGACAGTATTGGCCACAACCTGGAGTGGCCGGTGCCCTCAGGGAGAATCTCCCGGGAGGACATTTACCGAACCATACGATTTTGGGCAATATTGGTATCAAAATTCATGTTTTTCCATACTGGTAATGAAAATGACCATTTTGACAGTATTGGCCACAACCTGGAGTGGCCGGTGCCCTCAGGGAGGTTCTCTCGGGAGGACATATACCGAACCATACGATTTTGGGCAATATGGGTATCAAAATTCATGTTTTTAAATACTAGTAATGAAAAATACCATTTCGAAAGTATTGGCCACAACCTGGAGTGGCCAGTGCCCTCAGGGAGGTTCTCCCGGGAGAACATTTACCGAACCATATGATTTTGAGCAATTGTTCAAGGCTCAACTGCGATCGTTGACGATGACGATGGAATGAAAATCGTTGGCAAAAATGCTGCCTTCACGACTCCACGGCAAAACAAAACAGCCAATCAGAGAGCGGAAAGATTTTTGCGTGGGTCAAAGCACGCGCTTGCTTGCTCAAGGACAACTGCGATCGTTTGACGTTTGGTACTTGCAAGCGAAAATTGAATTAATATTCGTTAATTTTTTTTAAGTGTAAATTTTGGGGGAAATATTTAAATTAATTTAAACGCCAAGCGTCAAAAGCTTTGAAAATGCACCAAAAGCAGTGCATGAATCATTTGAAACAATAACTCTTTCGTGAATTTTTCGTTGGCGCTGAAAAGCGCCATTTTGTTAAATTGCAGCAGAAGTTGATTCTTGTGGCCATCTTCTCGAGCGTCCATCCAAGTAGGCCTTGTTTTTCTCCTTCGACGTCGTTTTGGCAGCAATTTCACGCACACGCTGGCGTGTTTCTTCTTCTCGGAGCTTGCTCTTGATTTCCTCCAGTCGTTGATTTTTTTCCGCTGCTGCTGCTGCTACGATGTTGTCGGTTCGAACGATGACGATGGAATGAAAATCGTTGGCAAAAATGCTGCCTTCACGACTCCACGGCAAAACAAAACAGCCAATCAGAGAGCGGAAAGATTTTTGCGTGGGTCAAAGCACGCGCTTGCTTGCTCAAGGCCAACTGCGATCGTTTGACGTTTGGCACTTGCAAGCGAAAATTGAATTAATATTCGTTAATTTTTTTTAAAGTAAAAATTTTGGGGGAAATATTTAAATTAATTTAAACGCCAAGCGTCAAAAGCTTTGAAAATGCACCAAAAGCAGTGCATGAATTATTTGAAACAATTACTCTTTCGTGAATTTTTCGTTGGCGCTGAAAAGCGCCATTTTGTTAAATTGCAGCAGAAGTTGATTCTTGTGGCCATCTTCTCGAGCGTCCATCCAAGTAGGCCTTGTTTTTCTCCTTCGACGTCGTTTTGGCAGCAATTTCACGCACACGCTGGCGTGTTTCTTCTTCTCGGAGCTTGCTCTTGATTTCCTCCAGTCGTTGATTTTTTTCCGCTGCTGCTGCTGCTACGATGTTGTCGGTTCGAACGATGACGATGGAATGAAAATCGTTGGCAAAAATGCTGCCTTCACGACTCCACGGCAAAACAAAACAGCCAATCAGAGAGCGGAAAGATTTTTGCGTGGGTCAAAGCACGCGCTTGCTTGCTCAAGGACAAATGCGATCGTTTGACGTTTGGTACTTGCAAGCGAAAATTGAATTAATATTCGTTAATTTTTTTTAAAGTGAAAATTTTGGGGGAAATATTTAAATTAATTTAAACGCCAAGCGTCAAAAGCTTTGAAAATGCACAGAAAGCAGTGCATGAATCATTTGAAACAATAACTCTTTCGTGAATTTTTCGTTGGCGCTGAAAAGCTCCATTTTGTTAAATTGCAGCAGAAGTTGATTCTTGTGGCCATCTTCTCGAGCGTCCATCCAAGTAGGCCTTGTTTTTCTTCTTCGACGTCGTTTTGGCAACAATTTCACGCACACGCTGGCGTGTTTCTTCTTCTCGGAGCTTGCTCTTGATTTCCTCCAGTCGTTGATTTTTTTCCGCTGCTGCTGCTGCTACGATGTTGTCGGTTCGAACGATGACGATGGAATGAAAATCGTTGGCAAAAATGCTGCCTTCACGACTCCACGGCAAAACAAAACAGCCAATCAGAGAGCGGAAAGATTTTTGCGTGGGTCAAAGCACGCGCTTGCTTGTTCAAGGCCAACTGCGATCGATTGACCGTTGACACTTGCAAGCGAAAATTGTTAATATTCGTTAATTTTTTTTTAAATGAAAATTTTGGGGGAAATATTTAAAATAATTTAAACGCCAAGCGTCAAAAGCTTTGAAAATGCACAGAAAGCAGTGCATGAATCATTTGAAACAATAACTCTTTCGTGAATTTTTCGTTGGCGCTGAAAAGCTCCATTTTGTTAAATTGCAGCAGAAGTTGATTCTTGTGGCCATCTTCTCGAGCGTCCATCCAAGTAGGCCTTGTTTTTCTTCTTCGACGTCGTTTTGGCAACAATTTCACGCACACGCTGGCGTGTTTCTTCTTCTCGGAGCTTGCTCTTGATTTCCTCCAGTCGTTGATTTTTTTCCGCTGCTGCTGCTACGATGTTGTCGGTTCGAACGATGACGATGGAATGAAAATCGTTGGCAAAAATGCTGCCTTCACGACTCCACGGCAAAACAAAACAGCCAATCAGAGAGCGGAAAGATTTTTTGCGTGGGTCAAAGCACGCGCTTGCTTGTTCAAGGCCAACTGCGATCGATTGACCGTTGACACTTGCAAGCAAAAATTGAGTTAATATTCGTTAATTATTTTTAAAGTGTAAATTTTGGGGGAAATATTTAAATTAATTTAAACGCCAAGCGTCAAAAGCTTTGAAAATGCACAAAAAGCAGTGCATGAATCATTTGAAACAATAACTCTTTCGTGAATTTTTCGTTGGCGCTGAAAAGCGCCATTTTGTTAAATTGCAGCAGAAGTTGATTCTTGTGGCCATCTTCTCGAGCGTCCATCCAAGTAGGCCTTGTTTTTCTCCTTCGACGTCGTTTTGGCAGCAATTTCACGCACACGCTGGCGTGTTTCTTCTTCTCGGAGCTCGCTCTTGATTTCCTCCAGTCGTTGATTTTTTCCGCTGCTGCTGCTGCTACGATGTTGTCGGTTCGAACGATGACGATGGAATGAAAATCGTTGGCAAAAATGCTGTTTTTACGACTTCCCATTCCTACCAGTACATCAAAAAGCGAATAACGTAGGAATGGGATAACCGGCGCAAAGGGGCGGGACATCCGTCTCCATTCTAAGCCAATATAACCCCGATCCGTCAACCCTGGGAAATCATTCTATCGTTGGACGCCGAGGAGTAAACAACAACCTGGCACCGGAATATTCTGGCCACAAGACCCAGAGTGGCCAGATTCCTCAGGGGTGTTCCGATGGAAGGCCATACGAGACTGGACAACATGGGTATCAAACTTCTTGGATTTTGATACTGGTGATGAAAATGGCCATTTTGACAGTATTGGCCACAACCTGGAGTGGCCGGTGCCCTCAGGGAGGTTCTCCCGGGAGGACATTATCGAACCATACGATTTTGGGCAATATGGGTATCAAATTTCATGGTTTTTGATATTGGTAATGAAAATGGCAATTTAGAAAAAGTTGGCCAAAAGCTGCAGTGGCCGGTGCCCTAAAGGAAAGTTTTCCCGGGAAGACATCTTTTGAACCAACGTGTTTTGGCAATATGGGTATCACAACTCATGGTTTACAATACTGGCCATTTCGTAAAAGGTGGCAACAATCTGGAGAGCCCGCTACCTCACGATTGTTCCGATTGGGGGACAAACATCGAATTATAGAGATATCATGGTTTTTTTTAATACGGAGCTTAAAGAGAAATTAAACGAAAATATAAATCCATTAATGTTTTGATTTTATCTGACGCATAATTCAACAAAATTGCGTAATTTTAAAAGCTTTTCTGCTAAGTTCTTTGTCATACTGGTCATGTGTAACATAACCACCTGCACCTTTTTTAATCCGGCTGAAACTTTATTGGTGCCTTCGGTATGCCCAAAGAAGCCATTTTGCATCATTAGTTTGTTCATATAATTTTCCATACAAATTTGGCAGCTGTCCATACAAAAATGATAATGGAAAATTCAAAAATCTGTATCTTTTGAAGGATTTTTTTGATCGATTTGGTGTCTTCCGCAAAGTTGTAGGTAAGGACTACACTGAAACAAAAAATGATACACGTTACATTTTTCTTGGTGATTTTTAATTTCATATTTTGTCAGTTAAACTTGATTTGTAAAAAACAATATTTTTATTTTCTGATAAGTTTTCTGGGAACATCAAATGCCAACTTTTCAGAAATTTCCAGAACGGTTAAAAAATCTTTAAACGAGTTATGCATTTTTGAATCAATTTACTGATTTAAAAAAAACGAGATATTGGTCGCAAAAAATTTTCAACTTCATTTTTCGATGTAAAATCGAATTTGCAATTAATTTGAAAATATTCGCAGTTAATCTTTTTTTTTTTAATTAGTGCCCACACACTACGAAAAAATCGTATAATTTTCCCTTAAATAAGATGCACATAACTGGAGCGTCTAATCAAACGTAAAGCTACGAAAAAAAAAATCATTCGTGGTCGTGTGAGTAAAGTAAAATGAATAATTATTTGGTCATTTGAAAGGGGATTGGCCTCGCGAATGTGACTTATTTTGTTTGCTAAGCTAGAAGTTGATATCTTGAATACTCCGCTATATAAGAAATTTTCGCAATGATAATCATTTTTTTGAATTGTTTAGATTTTTTTTAAATATTTTGATGAAACTTTATGTGTACCAAAGAAGAAATTTTTCATAATTAGTTCTTTCACATAAGTCACCATATAATTTTAGCTGGAGTCCATACAAAATGGATATTCAAACTTTCAAAAACCTGTTGATTAAGAACTGATCGTTTTAATGTCTTTGAAAAAGTTGTACACTTAAAAAAATAACCACTTTTTTAATTCCGCTGTTCACGCTCAAAAACATTGCACAATATAACTATTTATTAAAATTCTCTTCAGCCTGGACAAGATCTGAAAATTTCGTATAAATATGCTTTAAAGACTTTAAAGTTTGGACTAGAGCGTCCAATTTCCCGTCCCGGGAAAAAATCCCGGGAATTCCCGGGATTTCTCGAAAAAAAATATTTCCCGTTTCCCGGGAAATTTCTAAATTTCCCTGGAATTCCCGAAATTCAAGCGAAAGTATACATATTCTTAACTTTTTGGTTAATTTTTAAAACTTGAAATAAATAAATAATGAAAGCACTTAATTTTATTTTATCAAATTCAATTTACTGTTCTTATTGAACGTATCAGTTGGTCTAAAAATTTCATGTCAAGATTTATTTTAGATTATGTTAATTTCTGAAGCATTCACAACTAGGAATAGATCTTGTTTATTTTTTGGGCAACAATAATTGCGATATTATTAAATGAAAATAAACAATTAAAATGTGATATATCATTTGAAAATAAGGTACCACATCCCCCCAAGATCATTTTTTTTACGTTTTGTTTACCATGACCAAATTGGAAGAAAATTGAATTTGTATCATTAAATGTCTCTAAAAGGATTTTTGCAGGAAAAAATAGGTGAATTTGTTTAAAAGTGTTCGAGAAATAACAGTTAAAAGTTGAAAATGTATCGAGCACTAGAGATACTAAGGGCGTAAAAAAACTACTTCGTATTATATTAAAAAAAAAAACCAAAATATGCCAACATATTTTAAATACTAGCTCCAAACATTTGAAAAATTTAGTTGTGATTACATAAAAATAGTATTTCAAGTGAATACCAGATTTTTGAGGTAAATTAAATGCTTATCGATTTTTTCATGAGATTAAACCAGTTAGATTTGTTCTGGATAAATTATTTGCCATGAAAATAATATTTTCTTTAATTTTTTTTTCATTTCAATGTTTTGCCATGAAAAACGCATTTGCTTCATAATTTTTTTTTTCATTTAATCTAAATTATCAATTTAATTCTTTATTATATTCTCTCAAATTGGTCACAGAGACGTATTCAAAAGCAATTTTATCGTTTTGGAACATGGATTAATTTTACTCACTTTCCAAACACTTTGATTTAAAAAATTCATCCTAGCTACTTCTTATCAATACAAAATACTAATCATTATTTTTTGATATTTTGAACGAATTGAAAGACAGGTATTTAGAAAATTCATATATTTTCTTGAAGTTGTATGTTTTTTAACAAGCAGCCAAAGCAATAATTGAACCTAACACTTATTTTGACCATTATAGTTGCTATTTTATACTCTTTTGTTGCAAAACATTAACCAAAATTAAGATCAGACCATTTTTTGATTAATTTAAAATTTCCCGGGAATTCCCGGGATTTCCCGGGAAATTTGTTGAAAATTTCCCTTTTCCCGGGAATTCTGTAACTCCGGGAAATTGGACTCTCTAGTTTGGACCAATGTCAATGAACATTGAAATGGTAGCTGAGGTACAATCCCTGAAAGGAAAAAATAAAAATAAACGACTTGGATAATTGTGGCTGGACTGTAATTTGAGCCACCCTTTTTCTGGATATAACACCACCGTATCCGTGCAAGAGATAATACGGCCATGGGTGAAGGTACACTTCGAAAAAAATCTGATTAAATTTGGGGATACGAAAAATGGTCTTTAAATTTTTTTTTATAATTTAATAAGAAAATAAGAAGGTACTTTTTAACCAAAATTGGATTTAGAATGTAAAAATTTGGTTGTACAAATTTTCACATTATTTTCATGTAAGTTTTTTTTAGCTGTGTAGACGCTTCTCCGGCAATAATGTTCTGTGATTGGATTTAGAAGCGTTACCGATTGGTGTTAGTTACATGTTTGAGTTATATCGATCTGGTGGCGTTTGCTCGAGTTTGTGTGGGTGCATATGTTCGTGTGCACATTGGGGATACAAGGGGCGGGTAGAAACTCTGGGAATATTGTTAATTGAGTTTATAGTGTGAGCAAATGTAATTTCACGATTATTGCGGATCAATGGCTGCACTAAACTGGCCGCACCGTGTGTAGTACTTAGTGCTTATACTGAACCATAATCCCTGTTGTTGATTGAAACTACACTCTCTCATAAACACATGCTTATCGACAGTGGGCAACACACACTGCCACGGAGGAAAAACCGGGTCGGAAAAGGTGACACACTGACCGGCAGCATCATCAATCAATCGATACATCCCTATAGTCTGTTGCGTGGGAATTGGGGTTGCGGGGGAGCAGGATACTTACGTGTTCTGATTTGTGTACGATGCTGGCACTGTTGATGCCGTGCTGCATCGCCGCCGGATGTTCGCCCTTGATCACGTGGACCATCACGCTGGCGGAGTCTGGAAAAAGGGATGAAGAATGACACAAAACGATGAGATGATTGATTGAAATTTCAGTGATGCAGTGCGGAAGGTTATCAGGTGCTTTTGTGAATGGATGCATCCCACGGCATTTGGTTGATCGATGATGTTTGCGTTGAAATATTTTGTTTTCTTATAAATATTCAAAAAAAAAAAAAAAATTGCTATTTTTTGGCATGAGCATAACATTGTTTTAAACATATTTTTTTTTGTATTGATTTAGACGACTCTTCGTTTTATTGTCTTTTCCGCTTCTAAAAAAAGAAAGAGGATTGTCATAGAAGTAAATGTAGTTTAACTTAACATTGCTAACACATCCATTTCAATTCACTTCATACATGTCATCTCTCGTTTCAGCCCGGATGACTTAAGAAAAAAATGAACTGGGCTCCTTCGGATGAAGTCTCAATCAAATTACTGCAATATACAACATGGCTTAGTGTGGCTTTCATCCACCACAGTGTAAAATTCCTCGACCATCCCAAAAGAGCAGAAAAATACCCATTCTACTCTTCTCTTGCTCCCTCCCTGAGCTGACCAGTTCGTGGCTATCCCTGCGGAAAATTCGACACTTTACGGCCAATAACTTCATTTCTATCACTTCACACCAACATGTGGTTTGGTGCACAATCCGGAACATACACACGATTTGGCCGCAAAGTCTCCCACACAAACAAACGGAACATCGTCGACCCAAAAATGGGGTACATATGTGTGCCTGTACCTTTCAGCCAGGTTAGGGGGGAAAGCCATGTTTGAAATAAATTATGGTTCATTTTAAAATTTTATGCACACATTAGGTGCAATTTACGCTGGCACCCAACATAGCCAGCAGGGAGAACTCAACACCCTAAGGGTACACAGTAAACATTATTGAAAAATCAAAATAGATTGCGTTGGAAGGGTGGAAAAATTAAATTTTTGAACTTTTCGACCCTTTTTTAAAATAAAACAATTTTTTTCATTGTTTTTCCCCCTCGAATGTACTTTCTTTTTGTTGTGTAACAAGCAGTAGCGCCTTAAAGCTTAGCACCATTGCCGGGAACCAGCAGAGCTCCCACACTTTTGAAAGGCTTCTTCGTGTGAATGTAGTATGTAGATTTACCCGAGTGTAGACTGGTACCCAGGGTGGTTCTAGTCAAAAAAAAAGTTGAAATCTAGAGATTTTTTTGAATAGGACCTTTTCAAAATCACTCTATAAATGCTTGGCAAAATTATATAAGTTTCTTGAACACATTCAAAATGAATATGAAATGTTTCCAGGTTTCACATTCGAGCAATTCCAGCTCAAGTCAGGATTTTTCTCGTACTTTTGTACCCGACCCTCTCCGATTTTAATGAAACTGTTCAGACATGTTATCCTAGGCCTATAAAAGCCATTTTTGTGTATATGGAGCCAATTGTACTCAAAACCCGAGCATGGGTAAATAACAAGGGAAATGCGTAATAATACCTTTCTCTGGTATCAATACCAAATTTTGGTATTCCTGGACCCTTTAAAAATTTTCTTAAGGATTATGCAAGAGCAAAATGTGGTATCATACCAATTTAAGGTATTGTTTTGATATTGCAAAATTGCAGAATTTGTCAATGGTCGAACACCACATTTTGGTATTCTTTTGATATTAAAGTGTTTTACCAAATTCCTCTGAAACTATGGGAAAATTTTGACCAATTTTGACAAAATAATTAATTTTGCGCTAAAATGATGTCTCAAAGCGAATGCTTTCATTGAAAACCGGAAATTTCAAACTTGATTTTAAACATTTTCGATATACCCCCTACAGAAATGACTTGAAATTGTGGAAAATTTTCTAAGTCAGGATGGCACATTTTGGTATTATTTTGGTATTGAAAGGTTTCATCAAATTCCTCTGAAACTATGGGATTTTTTTTTTATGAATTTTAATGAGATAATTAATTTTGCGCTAAAATGACTTGAAACCCAAAAATGTTAAAGCTGATTTTAATTTTTTTTATATACCCGCTAAGATTTTTTTTAAAACGTTGAAATTTCTCTAAGTTGGGATAACCAAATACTTTGAAAAACGAGTTAATCGACAGATTATTGAATTTTGGTGAATTTCAATCCAGTTTCATTTTAATAATACTTATTTTTCAATCTTTTTATTTTCAGAAGCTTCAAGAACTTCAAGAACAGGCCGTTCATCAATGACAAATGCATTCGATGTGGTGAAGAATATCACTTAGAACAACATGGAATCATCAGGTGAGTAGATTTGGCTGTTGCATATGGATCATTTCCGTTTTTTCACTAACTGCAACTGCTGCACTAAAAATGGTATGAAAATACCAAATTTTGGTATTACTTCTGCAAATACCAGCGACCAAAATGTGCTCTTGGTTGCCCAGTAATAGATGGTAAAATACCATGAAATCATATCAAAATCTTGTATGTGGAAGATCACAGGAATACCAAAATATGACTTTCCAAGGGCGCGGGAATACCTAAAATTAAAACCATGGCAATACCAAGTTTTGGTATTCAAGCAATGTTCAAAAATCCAGAAGATCTCAAGTTGGTATTGAAATGATTTTATTTTGTGGTATTATTTTACCTTTGGAATAACATGGTTTGGTATTGTTGTGCCCTTCCACATACAAGATTTTGGTATGATTTCATGGTATTTTACCATCTATTACTGGGCAACCAAGAGCACATTTTGGTCGCTGTTATTTGCCCAAGCAATACCAAAATTTGGTATTCCCGTGTTATTTACCCCTGATCGGGAAATGACATTTGAGAAGGGCGTAAGTTATTAAAATATTTTTGTATTTTGTAATTTAAAAATTACTTTATCATCGTTTCAAAAAGTGGCCAAAGACAAACTTGTAAGAAATTGGACGGGTTTTCAGAAAAAAATATACTGAATGAAAAATACACGCAACTTTTACGGCATTTAAAAAAAAAGTTTCAATATGACGTCACGATTTTGTTTCGTTCAAAATTTTTGAGGAAATAGCTTAAGATGTAACAAAAAGACTTACGAAAAATGCAGGATGGTATGTCTATCCTATAAGAAATACAGAAATCATTTACTAAAACTGTTTTGTTGAAATGTGGTCTAAACGTCAAAATTTTCAAAATACGATATTGGGAATCGATTCCCCAGACAATTTTCATTAAAGTCTCCATATTGACCACCCGAGCAGACGGAAATAACTTGGGAATAACATTTTTGATATTTGTAAATACTAGGCCAATAACATTTTATGTTATTTATAACAAAATTTGTAATTCGTCGTTCTGATTTTTTTGTAACTGGATTGTTGTTGTTATAAGAGTCTTAACACTTTTAGTAATTCTTCGAAGAAATCTGTGTTATTATTTTTTGTCATTTTAACAACTAATGCGATCATCCCAATAACAGTTGAGGGTATTCTTCCATAGCAAAAGATGTTATTCCAAAGTTGTTTTGGCTTTCAACCAATATCAGACCAATAACAAATTTTGTTATGACCCGAGCAGACGGAAATAACTTGGGAAGGACAGTGTTTGATATTGTGAGAAGATCGAAATATGTTATTGGGATGATCTTGTTAAAATAACAAAAATCAATAACAAAGATTTGTTCGAAGAATAACTTAAACTGTTATTATGTTGTTATTGCAATAACAAACCAATAACACAGAAGGAATAATGAAGGAATAACAAGATTTGTTATTTTGTGCGGAGAGGTGGAGCAGCATAATAACAAAAATTGTTGTTGAACTTGTATCCATAACAAAAAAAAATATTGTTTTGATTAATTTGCCATTTGCAAATAAACCTGCAGTTGCCATAACTCTTCTGTACTAGTCAGGGCTGCAGAGTCGGGTTCCTTCAAGCGACTTTGAATCCATACTTTGAAGACAACTCCGACTCTGGATGCAGGATATGACGTCAACGCCGACTTCAGCTATCCAAAAATACCCGACTTCACAGATTCCGACTCCAAGTGGAAGTTGCTGAAAATTAGCTGAATCCGATGCCGTCTCTTAGGTCTCACTCCAGCTCGAACTTCAACGTCAGCTCCGACTTCCTCGCTCTGTGAAAATAATAACAGTTTTTGTTATTCACACTTCAAAAATTCTCAATAAATAAATCAATTACCTTAGAGTATATAACAAACTCAAAAAAAAAAACAACTTTCAAAAGTTATTTTTATCAGATTAATTTAAGCTTAAGGACCCCATTTCATGGTCAAATAAATGACCCCGACGAAAATGGTCAAAATTATCCCATAGTTCTAGCCAATTTAAACAAGGTCCCTTAGGGGGTATATCAAATAATTAAAAAAATCAACTTTCAAAATTTCAACTTTTTAGAATTCACCTCCGTGTACGCACGAGAGCAAGCAGCAGTCAAGTGCTCAGTGCTCTATAGTTTTTACGAAATTTTCCGCCGTAGTCTACCGTGATTATCCGCGAGTTTGCTCCTGCAGCATGCCAAAGGCCGGCCGTGGCCGTGGCAGTTCGAGTGCGGCCTCGAAAAACCCGCGAAGTTCGTCTACCGGCCGTGTGCAAAAAGGTAAACAAGCCAACGCCGTGTCGACCGCCATCGCGCAGGGGAGCGTGAGCGCAGAAGGCATCGACAAAAAGTTGCTACATCCCGGATATGTTCCAAGATCACCAGTGCGAACCCGTTCCGGTACTTCCGGTGCCACGACCAACACGTCAACATCCGCCAACATTCCTATCAGGAACGAGTTCCAGATGCTGAGCGACGACGAAGAAAACAACAACAACACCGACGGTAGCAGCACTACCGACGACGATGAATACGATGGACGTGCACGGAAGAAAGTGTCGACGTCAAAAACGAACAATTCTCCAAAGGAACGTAGACCACCTCCAATCTATGTTTTGGACACGTTGACGGACGATATTGACGAGTTGCTGGAAGGCCTCGGATATTGTCTGAAAATCGGTAAGTCGTCAGTGCAAGTCTACACATTTGACAGCAAGAACTTCGACCTGGTTGTGGAGAAATTGAAGAATAAAAACTTCAAGTTCTACACATTCGACCCCGTGCAGAAGACTGCCGTGAAGGTCGTTTTGCAGGGGTACCAAGACCGCCCGATCTCCGACCTAAAGAAGGACCTCTCGGGTGCTGGAATAACGCCGCGTGACATAAAAGTCCTCTCGCGGAAGACAACGGTCACAGGTACACACACACTGTACCTGTTGTACTTCGACCGCGGCACCGTCAAAATTCAAGACCTGCGGAAAACTAAGGCATTGGACGGTTTTTGGGTAAACTGGCGGTTTTACTCAAAGAACCCGACGGACGCAGCGCAATGCCACCGTTGCCAGAAATTTGGCCACGGCTCGCGGAACTGCAACCTCCCGCCCCGCTGCGTGAAGTGCGGTGGAACACACCTCTCGGAGGCGTGCGCACTGCCGTGCAAGGCGGACTTGGGGGACAAGGCAGAGCAAACCAAGGCGCGCATCAAGTGCGCCAACTGTGGAGGTAACCATACCAGCAACTACCGTGGATGCAGCGCACGGAAAACCTACCTCGAGGAGCAGGAAAAGAGGAAAAAGAAAGCAGCAGCGTCCCACCCTCCTCAGCGAAGTACGAGCGTAACCGTGCCGGCTGCTGGTCATCGTACGGTTCCAGCGGACAACCCAGCGTTCCCTCCTGGATGGGGTCGATCGTTCGCCAGCGTGGTCGCTGCCGGTAGCGGCAATGCGGCCCAGCAAGAAGTCACCGGGGAAGACCTCTTTACCCTGCCGGAGTTCTTTGCTCTCGCGGGGGAGATGATGACGCGGTTCCGGACCTGCCGTAACAAAGCGGAGCAATTCCTGACCCTTGGGGAGCTGATGATCAAGCACATCTATAATTGATTAAATTTTGCTGTGATCTAGTTGTAAGCTTTTTCTATTCCTATCCCCTATCATTAGCAATTGCGTAAGTTTTTTGAAAACTTTTTCTTACTCTTGTTTGTGCATTTAATTAACAGTAATAATTGCTCTAAACCGAATTAAGACGTAACACACAGCTGAAATGAACACAAAAACTCTGTTAGGTTCATAATATGTACACATTGTAATTTGATTATTCACAAATAAAACCGAATTGAATTGAAAAACTTTTTAGAATAATTTTAAGGACTTCATTTCATGGTCAAAATAATGACCCCGACGAAATTTGACAAAATTATACCAAAGATCTAAACATATTTAACAAAAGAAAAAATAATAACAGATTGTGTTATGTACACTTAAAAACTTTTGCATTTGAGCAGTTCTCTCAGATTTCGGTCATTCGAATTTTTTTTGGTTTTTTTAATACGACTGAAACTTTTTTGGTGCCTTTGGTATGCCCAAAGAAGCCATTTTGCATCATTAGTTTGTCCATATAATTTTCCATACAAATTTGGCAGCTGTCCATACAAAAATGATATATGAACTTTCTAAAATCTGTATCTTTGGAAGGAATTTTTTGATCGATTTGGTGTCTTCGGCAAAGTTGTAGTTATGGATAAGGACTACACTGGAAAAATGTGATACTCGGTAAAAAAATTGTGATTTTTAATTACGCTTTTTGTCACTAAAACTTGATTTGCAAAAAACCCTATTCTTATTTTTTTCATTTTCTGATATGTTTTCTGGGAACATCAAATGCCAACTTTTCAGAAATTTCCAGAACGGTTTAAAAATCTTTGACCAAGTTATGCATTATTGAATCAATTTACTGATTTAAAAAAAAATCAAAATATTGGTCGCAAAAATTTGTCAACTTAATTTTTCGATGTAAAATTAAATTTGCGAATCAAAAAGTACTTTACTGAAATTTTGATAAAGTGCACCGTTTTCAAGTTGAAGCCATTTTTATGTAACTTTTTTGAAAATAGCTGCAGTTTTTCATTTTTTTAAATTAGTGCACATGTTTGCCCACTTTTGAAAAAAATATTTTAGAAGCTGAGAAAATTCTCTATATTTTGCCTTTTTGAACTTTGTTGATACGACCCTTAGTTGCTGAGATATTGCCATGCAAACGTTCAAAACCAGGAAAATTGATGTTTGCTAAGTCTCACCCAAAAAACTAACCAATTTCTAATGTCAATATCTCAGCAACTAATGGTCCAATTTTCAATGTTAAAAATCGTGAAAATTTCCGATCTTTTAGAAAAAAATATTTTCAAAATTTTTAAATCAAGACTAACATTTTAAAAGGGCGTAATATTGAATGTAAGGACCGTTTGAAATGTGAGTCTTGATTTTAAATTTTTGAATATATTTTTTTCGAAAAGATCGGAAAATTTCACGCATGTTTCATATTTTAACATTGAAAATCGGACCATTAGTTGCTGAGATATCTACATTAGAAAATGGTGGGTTGTTTGGGTGAGACTAAAAAAACATCAATTTTCCTGTATTTTAACCATTGCTTGGAAATATCTCAGCAACTAAGGGTCGTATCAACAAATTTCATAAAAGCAAAATATAGAGAATTTTCTCAGCTTTTCAAAAATATTTTTTTCAAAAGTGGGCAAACATGTGCACTAATTTAAAAAAATGAAAAACTGCAGCTATTTTCAAAAAAGTTACATAAAAATGGCTTCAACTTGAAAACGGTGCACTTTATCAAAATTTCAGTAAAGTACTTTTTGATTGCAAATTTGATTTTACATCGAAAAATTAAGTTGACAAATTTTTGCGACCAATATTTTGATTTTTTTTTAAATCAGTAAATTGATTCAATAATGCACAACTTGGTCAAAGATTTTTAAACCGTTCTGGAAATTTCTGAAAAGTTGGCATTTGATGTTCCCAGAAAACATATCAGAAAATGAAAAAAAATAAGAATATGGTTTTTTGCAAATCAAGTTTTAGTGACAAAAAGCGTAATGAAAAATCACAATTTTTTTACCGAGTATCACATTTTTCCAGTGTAGTCCTTATCCATAACTACAACTTTGCCGAAGACACCAAATCGATCAAAAAATTCCTTCCAAAGATACAGATTTTAGAAAGTTCATATATCATTTTTGTATGGACAGCTGCCAAATTTGTATGGAAAATTATATGGACAAACTAATGATGCAAAATGGCTTCTTTGGGCATACCAAAGGCACCAAAAAAGTTTCAGTCGGATAAAAAAATACAAAAATTAAAATAGAAGAAAAAATACCGTTTTCGTAGAGAATTGCTCATTTGAGAGATTTATGGTAATTTTATTTCTAAATCAGAATAGGGGAACTATACCCTTTCTCAGCCTATTTCTATTATCGGCCTATCAGAACTTTGATCATGAATTACAGCTTTCATAAATTGTTTTTGACTGTTCCAAAGTAATAAATAGTTCAAACAAAAGTGAGCAAGCAACTCTCCATTGTTGATACATCTGAAAATGTTGATTTAATAGCGGAAAACGGCAAAAGTGATCAGAATTGGTCGAACGGCTTAGAGTGATTAAAATAGGCGTATTTTCCCTACCAAACGAATAACAAATCTTGTTATTAGGAGAGTTTTTGAAATGTATTACATTTCCTCTTATTAGCGTGTTATTAAACATTTTCAGTATAATATTACTTCAATACCAAATCTTGTTATTTTATCAGAAACTGTTATTATTTTTTCTTCTTGAAGTTGAAGTTCAGGATAAAATAATAACACTTTTTTTTATTTAAACAGGATTTGTTATTGAAATATTATTAATTTTGTTATTACCGTCTGCCCAGGGAACCTCAATGAAAAAAAAATGCATTCAAAAAATAAATAGTAATAAAAAATACAACAAAAAATGCTAATTGCGGAAACGTAGAAAATTACTCGGATGGTGTTTTGTGCAAATCATGGAAAATTTCCTAAAATTGTCTGATAATCCTTGATTCACGCAATTAAATCATCAGTCAACCGTTTATTGAGCTCCTAGTCGTATCAAATTCCTTCACCGTTGATGAACAGTCTCCATTTCACATAAGCCCCATCAACGGCGTCCGACGTCCGTTCTCGTCATCGGAATGTCCTGATTGCCAGAGCACAGACACCCTAGTTTTGGTGACCGATTGCACCATGACCTCGAGAGCAGCACGTGTCTCCACCAGCAAGAGGGGGTCACTGGAGCTCACTCACGTACTTTTCGGTGGTACGAATCCCGGGGAAGGTGGTGTGTGTGGTCGGTACACCAAATGGATGCCGATTTATCGCCTCTTTAGCCGTTTGTAGATGCAAGCCGGCAAGCTCCTAGCTAGGTTGTTCGCCCGGTGTCCGGTGGACCGTTGTTCTGCAGCTCACTGAGCCGAGAATCTACGACTGTTTTGGGAACGTACTTTTGTAGATGCCCTCTGGCCAGATTGCACAGTGCTTCCAAAAATGAATTAAATCTTTTAAACAAGAGCAATTTTTTGACGAAACTGACTTTGAACAATATTTTCAGCAGTCTTAGTATCTAGTGTTTTCAAGATTACCTTTGGAACTTTTATTTTCTATTTTCAGATTCTCATGTTAGTACGATTCGGAATCCCTGTGCATTCCGGTCCAAGAGTTGACCAAGAAAAGGCACACACGTTCGTCCACAAACCCCCAGAGCTGCATACAGAGGAGTCCATATTAGACGCCAGAGTCGGGTTGAGACCATTTTAAGTAATCTGAGAGTACGTCCTGTACGTGCCGAATTAGGACAGAATGGTGAGAATTTAAAAGGAACCTTCCTGCCACACCACCCTTTTGCTACCTTCTGGGTACCTTCTGCACGTGAAGAAGACATTTTGCGCCCAGTATAAATAATGAAATAATGCAGTGCGACCCCCCTCTCCCCTCTCCCACTCAGCGGGGTGGGCAGGCACATGACAAGTACGGCGATAAACAAGGTGAATAATGTGCAAACTTGGGCTGCAATCAGCTATACACGACAATCGATAGCCCACCGGTCCCTGCAGTGGGTTGGTGGTGGCCACTGGCACGTAATTGGATTGGAAGGGAGCGGGTTTGGGTTTGCAGTGGAGGAGGGGGAGGGGAAATTTTTTCGGTTGGGATGCAATTTACACATACACAGAGTGTGAGGGAAGTATTTCATTAATTTAAAATACTTGAAGCATTCTGAGGGCATTCTTTGGATGTACTTTAATTAAGAGCATACCTTTAGAACCTTCAGTATTTATTGACCTGGTTTTTACGAATGGAAGAATTATTTCGAATATTTGCAGGTCGAAGCAAATTAAATCAATTATTTGTTTGAATAAGTCTTTTGTGATTTTTTTAACATTAATTTATGTATGATTAGCAAAAAAATATGAACAATGGAATATTTAAGTTAGGGTTTCACACATTTATTCATACATGAAAAAGTAGAATGATACGTGTATCGTAAACTGGCATGGCATTGATAGAATTCCCGAGCAGACGAAAATAACTTTGGGCATAACATTTTTTGATGTGTGAAAATACTAGGCCAATAACATTTTATGTTGTTTATAACAAAATTTGTTATTCATCGTTATGATTTTTTTGTTATTGGGTTGTTATTGTAATAACAGATTTATAACACTTTTAGTTATTCTTCGAACAAATCTTTGTTATTATTTTTTGTTATTTTAACAACTTATCCGATCATCCCAAAAACAGTTGGAGTTATTCTTCCATAACAAAAAATGTTATTCCAAAGTTGTTTTGGCTCTCAACCAATACCAGACCAATAACAAATTTTGTTATGATAACAAAAACTGTTATTAAACCTTTATGCAAAAATTGATTTTTCAGGAAGATTCCATAACACTTTCTGTTATTTTAACAGAATTGAATTTTGTTATTACCGTCTGCCCGGGTTTCAATTTTTTTTTCAAATCTTATTCAGCAGTTCAGATTTTTCTCACGTTTTTTTTATTTTGGGCTGGGACCACTATTGTCCACGTATTTTTTTCAATAAGGTTTTTTCTTCAATAGTGCTTCAAAAATTGATTCGTTGAACATTGTAATAAAAAAAAACAAGGAGAATAGAAACTAGAGCGTCCAATTTTCCGGGGTTACAAATTTCCCGGGAAACGGGAAATTTTTAACCAATTTCCCGGTTGCCCGGTGCTCCATAAATTTTACTACAAATTGTTATTTCTCTTTAAACGAATTGAAGTAATTCTTCTTGAACAAACCTATTAGAAATATTTAATGATACCGATTCAATTTTCATCTCATTTGATTATGGTTAACACAAACTAAAAAAAAACTCAATTTTCCTTTGGATGGAAGGGGGTTAAACTATTTTTATAACTAAATAACATTAATTATTCTTCAAAAAGCTTACCTAAATTGTAAAAAAATATTTTCATGAAGCTATATCTATTTACAGATGCTTCAGAAATTGATATTATCAAAAATAAATCTTGATATCAGATTTTCTGATCAGCTGATTAATTCTATATGGGTAATTTTCCGCCAACTCACACAGCAGTTGCCCCGACCCCTCTTCGATTTGCGTGAAACTTTGTCCAAAGGGGTAACTTTTGTCCCTGATCACGAATCCGAGGACCATTTTTTGATATCTCGTGACGGAGGGGCGGTACGATCTCTTCCATTTTTGAACATGCGAAAAAAGAGGTGTTTTTCAATAATTTGCAGCCTGAAACGGTGATGAGATAGAAATTTGGTGTCAAAGGGACTTTTATGTAAAATTAGACACCCGATTTGATGGCGTACTCAGAATTCCGAAAATACGTATTTTTCATTAAAAAAAAACACTAAAACAGTTTGAAAAATTCTCCCATTTTCCGTTACTCAACTGTAAATTTTTTTGGAACATGTAATTTTAAGCGAAATTTAATGTTCTTTTTTTTTTTGAGCCAGAAGGGTCATTTTTTCATTTAGAACAAAATTTTTCATTTTAAAATTGCGTGTTTTTTCTAACTCTGCAGGGTTTTTTTTATAAAGAATTACAATGTTCTACAAAGTTGTAGAGCAGAAAATTTAAAAAAAATTGATATACAGACATCATGGCCGTTCACGGTAACCCGCGACAGACATGGACGACGAAACAAAGAGAAACGCAAAAAGTAACTTTTCAAAACTTTTTTTCGTAAAATCGCGATAACTCTTGATATTTATAAGCATACCCCTTATGTTTAAATATCATTTTTTTGTAATTGTACAACTTTGTAGAACATTGTTACACTCTAAAACATATTCCTGTTAAGTTAGAAATAACACGAAATTTTAAAATGAAAAATTTTGTTCTAAATGAAAAAAAATACCCTTCTGGCTCAATGTAGATTCGAAAAGTACATTAAATTTCCCTTTAAATGACTTGTTCCAAATTTTTTACAGTCACGTAACGGAAAATGGGAGAATTTTTAAAACTTTTTTAGTGTCTTTTTCGATGAAAAATACGTTTTTTCGGAATTCTGAGAACGACATTAAATCGGGCGTCTAATTTTACATAAAAGTCCCTTTGACACCAAATTTCTATCTCTTCACCGTTTCAGGCTGCAAATTATTGAAAAACACCGTCACGAGATATCAAAAAATGGTCCTCGGATTCGTGATCAGGGACAAAAGTTACCCCTTTGGACAAAGTTTCACGCAAATCGAAGAGGCGTCGGGGCAACTTTTTCCGATTTCGTGTGAGTTGGTAGACAATTACCCATATGAACTTAACAATAATCTAAATTGAACAAAACTATGTTGAGTTTCTTCATTTATTATTTTTTCAGAGCATTTTCAAAAAAAATGTTCCAAAAAGTTAAGAACATGTATAAATTCACTTGAATTTCGGGAATTCCCGGGAAATGTCCCAATTTGCCGGGAATCGGGAAATATATTTTTACGGGAAATTGTTTCCTGGGACGGGAAATTGGACGCTCTAATAGAAACTTCAACTTGAACAAAAGTAAGGTTTAATTTAATGTTTAATTGGAAAATATTACAATCATATGTTTGGTTAATTTTTTTTCACTTACTTTTAATCTCTCAAGCACAGTTTGAATGCATACCATTCTGATTGTATTTATTTCGTATTTTTCTTCATGCAAAAAAAAAAAAAAATGCCTGAGTTGCAGCATTTGTAAGATTTTTGACGTTTTTGAACATTCAAAATTTGTGTCCCGATTTGTCCACTTCCCGTTGACCTAGAGTGCTCATATTTTGGCCAGATGCTAGTTTTATATGTACAAACAACCCCTGAAAATTTCAGGCAGATTGGTGAGGTCCAAACGACGTCCCATACAAAGGGGTATGCCCTGTTCGTGGACTCGCTCTTAATAATTGATAATACTTGAAAACAAGTTTAAGAAGCTGCTTTTCTACCCCATGAAAATTCTGTAGTTAGTGAAATATGTGCTTTAGTCTTTTCTTTGTAATGATATAAAGTTACTTTTATGACTGCAATATATTTTCCCAGCATTAGGTATAAGTTAGCTTGACGTAAGCATTTTATTTTTTGAGCTTTCCGAGTCTCTTAAATAAAAATGACCCGGTAATAGAGTTACAGCAAGTCCGAAAATCCGGCTGCATTTATCTTACTTTCCATGTGTACACCAAAATAATGGCCCCGGGCCGTGGACCACAAATGTCGTAACGTAACAAAGCATTACGTGCGCGCTGGAAGCTGTACAAATATTTCAACGTTACATCATGGCCAAAAGACTACCCCGTCCCCTCGGGGGGAAAACAAGCCAAATCCTCACTTCCTTTGATGTAGGATTGCCAGTGGAGCAGAGCTGGCAGGGAGAGGTACTCACCGGAATTGCTGGGTGCGCAGGTGTAGTTGCCGGAGTCGGAGGGCGAAGCACGTGCGATGACCAGCCGGCTCGTCCGGGTTTGCTGCTCGGTTAGCACGCTGATGCCGCCCCGCTGTGAATAATTGATCACCCGGCCGCCCTTGTACCAGTAGATGAAGGACGGCGGCTGCGGGGACTGCAGGGCGACGCAGGTCAAATTAATGTCACTGCCACTCTTCACGAACAGTTCCGTGTTGCCGAGGATCTTCGCCTTCGAGACTGTGCGGTGGGGGAGATGAAGAAGAAGGAGTGAATGGAAGTAAAGAGTTGGTGTTTCTAACTGGTTCAGAGGAGATCAAAAGAGGTGTTCTCTGCGAAATCGGATTATCCAAGAATTTCAATTTTATCGTGATCAGGGACAAAAACCCGATTTCCCAGAGAACCACCCCCGTAATTAAGGGCACTTCCGGTCGTCGTGCGACGCTGCCAACGAGATACTGACCGACCACGTTCAGCCGGAACGCTTGACTACTTTTCGGCTCAGTCGATACTTGGCACTCGTAGACGCCCGAGTCCCGTGCCTGGGGGGACGTTATCCGTAACGTCCACTCGTCGCTGCCGTCGGTGTGGAGCGACTGGAAGCGCTGGTCGTTGGTGTACGTCAGTATGCCAACGGTGAGGATGTGCAGGTCCCGTTTCCGGATCCACGATACCTGAGAGAGGTAGTGGGCAAAAAGGGACACACGAAAAGTGAGAAATAATTTAATTGGGTAATTGCGCAGTCACTGGACACACAGGACACTTACCGCCCGGTCCCCGAGACTTTTGACCCGGCAGTGGAGCTGGCACGTCTGGCCGGCGATGGCCGTCATCTCCCGCTTGGTTGTGTTGTCAAAGTACGGCTGCACCATACTGTTCTCCCAGTACATCTGCAGGTCCGGGCTGAGGGTGTCTGGTGTGGGTTGAAAGGAGAAAGGGAGTGAAGGAGAAATTGAGTTTAATTTTCTGGAATCAAGCAAATTTAGATCTATGGTCGGAGTCATAGAGCTTACTTTGGAAACAAGTCGATTTTAACTTTTTGTCGTCATTATACAGATTAATGTGGGCTTTGTATTATATAGTCAAAGGTTTTCAAATTGATTACAAATTCTTTTAATCGCCAGAACCCAAGTGAGGTCTTTGCAACTTGATGAAAATAATTGATAAATTAAACATTTTGTAGCATTGGTAAATAAATGTGACGTACAACACTGTGAGTAACGAAAAAAAAAAACAATCATTGCATGATTCAGGTCTAAAATATCATAGAATGAAGCGCCAGTCACAATAGCTTGTGAGTTCTCTGCGTTTGACACGTTATTCCCGGAAAGAGCATTCTCTTTTTACCACAACTCCTCTTTTCCTCGTTCACGCGCTCTCACCACATATTCTTTTGTTCTCTCAGCAAACCGCAATTAAAAGCGGCGTGAACATCAATTAGCTTAGGTTGACAATTTGGATGATAAGTCCAATAACATAATTGATGCAATTCGAAAATCATTGCAGTCTTCAGCTGCATTGATCCGCTTTCTATAGTGTTTGTAAGATAGTTTTAGGTTAAATCCTTCTGAAAATGGAGAATCTTCTACATTAGAAATCACTTTATTGCGAAAGTTAAATTTGAAATCATTGAAATTGTTGAAATCACTTTTTTTCTGTCAACTAGGGGAAATATACCCTTTCTAATCAAACACCTATCTTCGTCATATGGAGAGTTTGGTGCTCGATTAAAACTCCAAAAATACTATTTAGGCTGTAAACTTACCAGCAACAGCACCGCCTCGAGTAAGCACGCAAATGTATGCCACTTACTGGCCAAAAAGATCAAATTTAATGCACTTTTGATCATAATTTCTATTTTGCGAGACCATTTCTCATCATTTTGGTGGCACACACATCCACACGCAAGATCAGAGGTTAACTACTTAACGAAAGTCGCCATCAATATCTTTTCACTTGCGCTAACGATTTCAAAGCGCTTAAGATATAAAATTGCTTCCAACTACCGGCTACATGTTCTCTTGACCGTTACTTAGTCACTCACTTGAAAAATAATCCCGAAACATGTAAATAATTAGCAAGCACCATCAAAAAAACAAACGCGCTAAGTCTTTTGACGTTTCAATTTTGTCCATCCATTCTAATCGAAGGCTGAAGAAAACCGATCGAGAAGCGAAGGCAAATAAAGAACAAAGGGTGGCCACCAACACCACCAGCAGCGCTTGTGGTGTTGCCAGGAAACTTTCTCTATAAATGCTACTTTTCGTGAGTGTTCGCTCAAAATTTCATCAATTTTGGCAGCACGAAGCAGACCCAAACGAGCGTTGGAAGAAAAAAAGAACTAAGCTGAAAATACAAAAATGGGCGTGGCCCAATGCACACGACTGATTAGAATGCGTTTTCGAAATATTTTTTTAAAATGCTTGTAAAAGGAATAGCATAACTTTTAATAAAAGTGAAAATAAACAGAAATGTTCACAAAAAGTTGCTCTACTCGTTGGTGTACTTGGTTTTACTGAATTTCAAGGAACACTCCAGATTATCCAGTATCATTCAAATAAGACCGCTTATTAGGCTTAAAATGGGTTTATTTCCCCTATATTCGTAAGGTTCGACTCAGAATCAAATTCTGAGCAAATGTCGGTGTGTGTGGTGGGATGTTATCTCGGCACTGGCTCAACCGATTCTGTCTGTTTTGGTCTCATTCGATCCGTCTTCGGGGCTAATAAGTCGCTATTGAAAATTATAAAGTTTAGTTGAGTACTTCAAAAGTTATGCTAAAAAAACAATTTTAACAAAAGTCCGGAAGATTGGTGGATGGTTTCTGTAAAAAAAACCCACCGTGTTGTACATTTTTTGAAAGGTATTGATAAGACCTTTCCAGTGAATTCAAAAGACTGAGGATCTGACAACCCTATCAAAAGTTATAAGCACTTAAGTGTTATTTATGCACTTTTTGGAGGCCAGATCTCAGACATTTTGATGAAAATGATGTTCTGATCAAACATGCGACCAATCGTTGGATGCGTAATCAAAAGTCCTTTCCAATGAGTACCAGGCCCGTAGCCAGGGGGGGGGGCTACCGGGCTGCAGCCCCCCCCGAAATTTTTCCAATTTTTTTTTAATTGTACTACCTTAAAAAATCTCAAATCAATGATTGTGTGTTCTCTTCCCAAAAATAATTTGTAAGATAGAGAATCAAGAATTGATTGATCAAACTAAGTAATTTACCTGTCCATTGCCGGGCTAAGTTTTTGTAGATTATGGATCCAATATTTAAAAATTGAGCTACAGATTTGAACATTGTTCCATTCAGTAACATCTCATTTATCTTGTAGTTTTAGCATTACATTGGTTAGGGTGGTCCAAATCTGGGCTTACTTGGGGCTATCCCCTGAAATCAAAGATTTACCCATCACTAGCCTAAGTTCCAAAATTTGAGCTTTTTCTGACCACTGACCACCAAGTTTGGGAAAAATCGTCAAATTGTATGGAGAAAAGCAACTGTTTCAGTTTTTGACCAATGGAAGGCGCAATAACTATCCAGTTCTTACCAATTTTCAGAATTAATATCTTCTTTAAATTTGGAAAAACTTTCCCGAAGACACCTTATTTTTTGGTTTTTTTGCTAAAAAGTTATTAACCTTCGAAAATAGCAATTTCCGAGCGGACTGCCCTAAGGGGCTACTTAGAAATAATTACCGTCATCTGGGGCGAATCGGGACTACAGTCTGAATAGGAACAGCAAAAATCCCTAGATCTCGTTGTCTTATTTTTGATTGTAGAGCTTAAGTATGACCCCTGAACTGCCCATGTTCGCATAAATGTCCCATATGCATTTTTGTCTATTTTGACTTAGATATTAGAATGGCTTCGTTTTTTGTGTTCCTTTAAGCTAAACTAATAATATTTACCACTTTGTTCCAGAAATTCAGTAATCAACGACAAATTTGTTTGTCCCATCTGAAAAATGTTCAAATATGAGTCCCATCGTGATAATGTTCACAAACCAGTCCCTCTACGAAATATTATGTCCTGAACATACCTTTCGGATACTCCAATCTTTTAAATATAGTCAGCAATTATACAGACCGGCCATCTTGAAGGGTTTTCATCAATTTCACGGTCACACAAATCTCCCAAATGGCTGATTGAATCATTTTAAAAAAATGCAAATTTTCTCCATTTTCTGCTGAAAAAATTGTTTACTACTGGGGTTACCTAGGTAGCATGCTGCGATCGGGCTGGTTTGCGAACATATTGATGCACTATGTAGAAAATGTTCACATACCAGGTCCCATCCTGCGTACTTTTTTGAATTGAAAGAGAAAAATCAAGACTAATTTCAATACAAACTTATCAAAAGCATAAACAAGCGCATGTATGAGAACTATGTTGAATGATTTTTGAGTATACAGCAATTCCCCACGAAAACAGCATGATTCGAAAAAAAAGTTCTCCGATCGGGCTCAAAATTTTTCTGGGGGATCCTTGGCCGAAATAATTAGACCCGTATTTTTTTGTTTGGCCATTAGGGTGACCTACGCCATGTTAGGGTGGTCCGAAAAATGGCAATTTTCGTCGATTTTCGCAAAAACCACTTTTTTAAAAAAATCATATCTCCGCGCCATTTCATCCTATTTTAGCTGTCCTAGACGCAAAAGAAAGGTGATTAGTTTGGCTATTTGGGAAAAATAGTAAGAAGTTTCGAAAATCTAGCTTAACATTTGAAAAGGTCATATGAAAACTTAAAATGCTGTTTTGAAGGTCTCGGGACCAAAGAGCCTATGTCTGAAAATATTTTTATCGGATTCCTCGGAAAATTTCACATAACATATCAAAAAATGGTGAAGTTATGTTTTCGATACTCTGAGATACGATTTTTTGAAAATAAAAACTGGGTTTTTCGACGCGCCACGCGCAAAAATTGGAAAATGACGAAAACGGGGAAAAATCGACTTTTTTTCACTAAAACTGCGATAACTTTAAAATTTCAGCGATGACCTATAGATGTTATGGTACCAAAAGTTGCGTCATTTAATTACGAAAATTTTAGTACCCTAACATGTATAGGTCATCGCTGAAATTTTAAAGTTATCGCAGTTTTAGTGAAAAAAAGTCGATTTTTCCCCGTTTTCGTCATTTTCCAATTTTTGCGCGTGGCGCGTCGAAAAACCCAGTTTTTATTTTCAAAAAATCGTATCTCAGAGTATCGAAAACATAACTTCACCATTTTTTGATATGTTATGTGAAATTTTCCGAGGAATCCGATAAAAATATTTTCAGACATAGGCTCTTTGGTCCCGAGACCTTCAAAACAGCATTTTAAGTTTTCATATGACCTTTTCAAATATTAAGCTAGATTTTCGAAACTTCTTACTATTTTTCCCAAATAGCCAAACTAATCACCTTTCTTTTGCGTCTAGGACAGCTAAAATCGGATGAATTGGCGCGGAGATATGATTTTTTGAAAAAAGTGGTTTTTGCGAAAATCGATGAAAATTGCCATTTTTCGGACCACCCTAACACGGCGTAGGTCACCCTAATGGCCAAACAAAAAAATACGGGTCTAATTATTTCGGCCAAGGATCCTCCAGAAAAATTTTGAGACCGATCGGAGAACTTTTTTTTCGAATCATGCTGTTTTCGTGGGGAATTGCTGTATACTGGTTATATATTTAAAATTAATGAGAAAACGTTTTTCAAACTTCCAAGCTCGTTTTCTCAACTTGTTGAAAATGCATATGGGACATTCATGCGATCATGGGCAGTGAATAACCATAAAATAATTTAGAATTTTTGGATTCGATGTGGCGGCCAAATGGAGGTCAAGAAATATTTCTGGTGTTTTTTTTTAAAGGTCCAATAAACCAAATTTCCAGTTTTTGCTTTTTGGGTGCTTTTGAAACCGCCTTGAGTCAAGGGTATTAAAAAACACCCAAAAAGCAAAAACTGAAAATTTGGTGTGTTGGACCTTTAAAAAAACACCAGACTTGTTCAAATTTAACTAAAATGTGGTTGCAGATGCCGAATTTGATGTTAAATCAAGCAAATAAAACATGCCGATTTCATTTGTTCCTGATTCGATTATCCGAAGTCCTTCGAACTTCGGATAATCGAAACTTTGGATAATCGAGGCTTCGGCTAGTCGAATTTGGACTGTAAAATTAATAGCCCTCCTTTATTTGCATTAAACCTTATATTGTTAACAAATGTTTTTATTCTACATTTTTCAAAATTTATCATAATTTCTCAAAAATATTTAGATTTTGTTTTCAAAAACGAGAGCATTTAATATGAAAAACATTTGAGTGAATTTCGACTATTATCAGAAATACAATTGGTTTGGTTTTAAGAATATGGTTAGTTACATATCTGAGGCCTTAGAGAAAAATGCTTGAGAAATATCTGTGTGTATTTTTTTTATTACTTTTTCGTAAACCTTTTATCCGAAACCACTCGTCCAAATTGCTTCCTTTGGTCACATTTTTTAGTTTCCAACGTGGCCAATCTCCAATTTTTATTTAATATATCAAAAATCGAAAGATCAACTAAGTGAATCCTTATTATCAACTAATTTTCACTTTGTGCATGAGCTTGCGATTTTTAAAGGAAGAAATAAAATGATAAAAATATTCAAAACGTTAAAAAAATTTAAGCTCGGTTTCAAAAACTCTGAAATTAAATTAATTAAACATCATTTTCAAATTGTATAATTTTTAATCAATAATTCATTTTTAAACTATTTAATTTCAATTTTTTTGATTTTACAGATTAGAATTTGCATTTTGAAATTTTTTAAAATTTCTTTATTATTTGTTTTTAATTTCTTTTTTCTGAATATCACTTGTAAATATTTTCCAAAGTTTATGTTGCCACCTTTTCAAAATTGACCATAAAACAGAGAGCAACCGTGACCTCCGACACTGGTAATCGTATTTCTCCAAATTGTAACAAAATTTCACTTATTTTTAGTTTGGGGAACTTAAAAGACGTGTAGATGAACAATCTTAAGCATTCTTGAAATTGGTTTTTCGTAAGTAGTTCGAATACCGAGGAAAAAAAGGCTTTGTTTACCATTGGCTCTTACGGATTTTTGAAAACTAATCCGAGAAATACAATATTAAAAAAAAATAGCTTCACAATTTGAATGGAAATGGAAGTCTAATCAACTAAAAACAATATTTTTTTTTATTCATAACTTATTTCGATTAAGTCTTTTAAGGACCAGTGACTAGCTCGGTTCGGAAAACAAATTTGAAATGTTTTTCCTGCTTTGATAATCATAAACGACATGTTTGGGCTCGTTTAAAAATATTTAGAATTTTTGTAACATGTCGCGGAACCGCGAAAAGCTAGATATTTTGAAAACTAGTGATGCAAAACAACTGTACTGATTTAAAGTGTGTTTTGAAACACTTTTAAAATAATAAAACCATAGTTTGTAGTTTTGATTTTTAACCCTCTCGACTTTGGTCAGAGTTTAGTGACATAAACTTCAGAATAATATTCGCAACGGCTAATTAAAGATTTAAAAATTTTACACTTACAAATTTCTAAATTTTCATAATTTTTGATTTCAAATTTTTTGGTATAAGACAAAGAAATGCCAGAAATCAAAAATAAAAATGATAAAAACATAAAAAAATTAAGATAACAATTCAACAGAATAATATCAAAAATCTGAAATTCCATAAATTAAAAAATCTAAAACTAAAAAATTAATAAAAAAATTAATACTTAAAAAATCCTAAACTAAAAAAAAATATCATTTTAAAATTAAGTTATTCAAAATCCAATAAATTATTTATGTTTTTTCAATCTTAATTTTTTGATGCTTTAAATATTTTTATGTGTGAATTCTAGTATTCCTAAATTTATTTATTTTTACCAGAAAATTAAGTGATTTAAGATTTAAGATTCAGCGCTTTGACAGTCAGCTTCATGAGGCAATTCTTCAATATTATTTAAGCGAATACATTATTTTCAAACGTTATTTTCAGTTGCATTCAAATAAACAAATCAAAATCTCATCAACACATATTGCACCCGAAGAAATATCAAACGACGCTTTTTGTTTTTTGTTCCTTTTCAGCTGCGTACCGCTTAAGAGAAGTCTTTTCGTAAACCTTTTTTTGACCGTTTCTTGAGATTTTTTTTTTGTATGGAGTTTTAAGAGTCTCCGCACTACAGGACATTTTTTAAATTTTCGTTTGAATGTAAAATATAGTTCTTGTAGCAAAATTCAGACTAAGATTTGATTTATAGGAAAAATCTAATTGATTTAAGAATTCTTACATAAAGTATTCTTTGCTTTTAAAACATCAAAAATTTAAGATAATAATTACACATGATAATTTCAAAAAAAATCAGAAATTCCAAAAATGAAAAAAAATCAAATCTTAAAAAAAATATAAAATAATTACAACTAATAAAATCTTTAAATTATAAAAAAAAAACATTTTATATCATTTTAAAATAAAGATATTCAAAAAATAATTTTCAATCATTTCAATAAATTATGTTTTAATAATCTTAATTTTTTGATGCTTCCAATATTTGTATGTTTGAATTCTAGTGCAGACTAAGATTGGATTTACAGGATAAAACTAATCGATTTATGAATTCTTTTATAAAGTTTTCTTTATTTTTAATTTAGCAAGGTTTCGTAAATATAAAATTTCTAAATCATTAAATGTGCAGGATTTTGTTCCCAGAATCAAGATATTGCTTGAACAAACATCGATTTTAATAAATGGTTACAATCCTAAATTTTTCAACATGATTAGATCCCAGATATAAAAAAAAAAGGATTTCATTTGTGTGTTTTTTTGTTTTGCTTAGAAATATTCAGAGTCTTTTCTAGAACCACCACAGCCAATTTACATTACTTTTCCCCTTTATCTTGTAAAATCATATTGGTTATCAAAACTTATTTTAAAAATTAATATAATTTTAACAGTTATTTAAAAATAAAGAAATAAGTGAATTGAAGATTTGAATTTGTTACTCGTGTTCGCATTCACAATTTGTATCGTACATTTTATTTTATTTCAAGAAGATGTGTCTCAGGAACTAATAGATCAATCTCCAATGGTTCTGAGTCTTTACACGATAAGAACAATACAAGTTTTGCTTGATGTTGCTGTTATATCATTTTCATTGAAATACTTGTTAAACAGTTTGTACACTATTTTCAATAAATTGGATAATGTTAATTTTTGTGTTTTAACGAAATATGCACTTTAAAGCTTACTGAGGATATATTTTTTTATCGATAAAAAATGAATGATTTCTATGAATTTATAGACTTTTAAATATTTTGACTCTGGATATCTTTAATAATGTCTTTTTGATACTCTTTGGTTAGAATTTAACCGTTTATTCGATCAGAAAATTTTATTTTTGATTTAATATTTTTTTAAATTTCGAAGATAAGCAGCACTTCAACGATGGATTGAAATTTTATTGGAAAATTATCTTTAGAAATTAAGATCTGATTAAATTTTTTATCATGTTTTAAAATTTTATTTTTGCTCAAATTCTGGACCAATTTTTCATAGTACAATGAGTAATGAATTTGAAAATGACGTTTAGTCGGAATATTAAAATTAAACATGAATCGTTTTAATGTTTGATGCAATCGAGGAAAATTTTAACGGTTACATATGCATTTAAAAATGGTTACATATGCATTATTTACAACTCTTCCAGTGAATATTTTGTCGTAAAAATTTAATTTAATTCATTTTATAAATTTTTTTTAACACATTAAAATTAAACACAAGCACTGATTTTTTTTTCTTCAAATCTATTTTTTAACAGATATCCATTGTAGGCCTATAGGGTCGTCCAATTACCATGGAGACACTTCAGAAGCTGACATTTCAACGATTATATTTTTTTGTATTTCATTAAAATTATTTACTTTTGAGAGCACCAGGAGCTTCGCAAAATATGAAATGGCTTCAAAAGCTTAGAACAATTAAAATAAAACATTGTTTAAGTTTGTTTATAAAATTTTAAGAAAAACAAATATTCCAGTTATGAGTTTTATGTTGTGCTAGAAAAAATAAAAAATGTCAGATAAACCATCACAATTATCACACAGCTGAAAATGTAAATCCAGACGGTTTAAAATTTGATAGTTCAAGTTTACCAGTTTGTTCGTGGGTTTTTCTCTCAGTATAAAATACAGAAAACATAATACTTATGGTTAGATACATCGATATTTCTTTAAAAAAAATTTGCTTTCAAACATTTGATTCAAGTTACGTATATTTTAAATTTAGCGACGTTTATCACGAAATTGGATTACAATTAAACAATTCAAGAAAATGTAAAAAAAAACACCTTTTTCTCTACTCCTTTAATACAAACTAGCTGTTTAAATAAAGAAAAAAAAAATGACGGAGGAGTTTCTTCAATAAAGACATTGAAAACTTAATATGAAAATCTTTGAAAACTTTTTTGCATACATTACATTACAATTTTACAATTCATCTCAATAATTATACCACAAACCAAGTGATGGTATAAATGATTTGCTGATTTTTTTACTCCTTGAATTTTTGCACCCAAGCCCCCCCCCGAACAAAAATCCTGGCTACGGCCCTGATGAGTACAATAGGATGACAATCTGACAACCCTATCAAAAGTATATTAATGTGAGGAAGGCACCAACCACCTTAAGGTTGATTAAGTTACGTTTTTTTCAATGCACTTGTTTTAACTTTCTTTGTTTTTTGGCATTTTTTATTCCAGAATTGAATTGTTTTGTAGGTCAAACTGTAACAAAGTGTTTTAAGAGCTGATTTGAGACATTTTTTTCTAAAAAAAATATTTTTTCATTATGAGCGGCAGTATACGATTTATTTTTTTTATTTTTGAAAAATCCCCACATACAAGCAGTGCACGAGCCAAAACAATCGTTCAAAAGGTCATGCAAAATTAGCTGAACTTTTCGAAAAAACATATTTTCAAAGCATTCGATTGAGTTTCTTGGGTTAACACTTCGAAAAACTGCTCAAAAATTGTCAACATCATCACTATTTCAAATAACTTTTTTGAAAAATTCTAATAACTCGTAAAATATACATACAAACCCCTATGTTCATATATATATAAAAAAAATAATAATAATAATAATAATGTGTCTACTCTGCAACTTTGTAGAACATTGTTACACTCTAAAAATAATCCTGCAGAGTTAAAAAAAAACACGTAATTTTAAAATGAAAATTTTTGTTCTAAATGAAAAAATGACCCTTCTGGGTTATTTCAGATTCGAAAAGTTTAATAAATTTTCCATTAAATGACATGTCTAGCGATTTTTGACAGTTGAGCAACGGGAAATGGCAGTAGTTTAAAACTATTTTTTAACTTATTTTTGATAAAAAACTACGTTTTTACGGAATTCTGAGAACGCCATCAAATCGGGCGTACATTTTTACACAAAGAGAGAAGTGAACCAACCATGGCTACCAAAAAAAGAGCCGCGGTTCTTTTTGAAACTCCGGTCTTTTGAAAGAACCGATCCAAGATGCAATGATTTTTAAACCTTGTGTTTATTTTTATGTTTTACGTATAGTCCATTGAATTAACAATAAATAGTAGTATTAGGATTTTTTTAGAATTGAAAATGCAATTTCATATATTTCAAAGCTTATTAAAAAATAATCCCAAAAATGTCCCACGGTGTACATTTTCAAGTACTATTTAGGATAAAAAAAAGACAGGTAAAAGAGGGGCTATTTTCCAACATCTTAAGAGCTGATTCGTCATATTTCGTTGGAGGGTCTATTGAAACTTTATCATCAATATTATTGAAAGACTCTAAATAGCATTGATGCCATTATTTGAACATCACTTAAAAGTTTTAAAACTCATATTTGAAGTTTCCTAGTTTTCTTAGAAATTCAAAAAGTGAATGATTTCAATTACAGTCCAGACTCGATTATCCGAAGGCCTCAGAAAAATTCCACTTCGGATAATCGAATCACGAAAAAAATATAATTTTTTCTTTGTCTTAATTTGATTGTCGAGCTTTAGTATGACCCCTAAACTGCTCTAAAATAATTTAGAATTTTTAAATCCAAAATGGCAGTTACAAACATTCAAATTTTACTAAAACAGGGTCGAAGAGAAGAACTCAAATTTGATATAAAAATAAGAAAATTAAAAAAAACGTGAAAAGAAATTTTTTGTTTGTGATTCGATTATCCGAAGTCCCATGCAAACCTTTGGATAATCGAACTTCGGATGATCGAACCTTCGGATAATCGAGGTTTCGGATATTCGAGTCTGGACTGTATTCGAATGTTTTGGTTCGAATAGAAATCTTGACATAGAGACCGCCAAGACCTATGGTTTTCAAGCGCAATTTTTAGTTTTTTTTTAAATGATAAATGACACACTTTAAAAATCACAGTATTCTTGAAAATAGCTTTTTTATCAAAATTATTGAAAAAGAGCGAAAGAGCCTTTCAAAAGAGCCGCTCTTTTTAATGAGCGAACGAAAATGAGTGGCTCCTAAAAAAGAGCGATTTTGCCCATCCCTTGTATCTTAGTAAAAATCCAGAAAAATGAAAGGAGTCGTACCGCTCCACCGTCACAAGATATCGAAAAATGGACCTCGGATTCGTGATCAGGGACCAAAACTACCCCTGAGAGTGAAGTTTCACAAAAATCGAAGAGGGGTCGGGACAACTTTTTCCGATTTCATGTGAGTTGGCGGAGAATTACCCTTATAACATAAAGAAATTGGTTTAGCTTTTGTGGCAGAAAAGATGTGTTATTTCACCTCATAAATATGTCTATTCCAAATACAAAAAAAAAATTGTTTCGCACTGTACTATACATATCGAAAAATTGCTCTTAAAATTGCACAAATTAAAATTATTTATTTCATTTTTTTTACCCATATTGCCCATGTACAAAAAGTAACAGGAAAATTTTCGACATGTGACGTTACAGCTGCTGTAGTGAAATAGATGTTCTGCATAATAATCAAGATGATGATTTTTTTTTGAGATTCCTGTTACAGAGCTTTCGTGCACAAGAGAGGAGTTTCTTTCCGATGTTTTCTCTTAGGGAATTTAATCTAGATTAATTTAAATTTTAATGAAGTAAGCACATGAAACTATGACCTTTTTTGTGAACTGTAAACTCTCCACTCGAAAGTATCGTTACCGTTCAACGTTATCTGAATGTATCAATTATGCTAATAACAATATTAACATCACATCACTCAGAATACCGTTCACGACACGCATATATAATATGAATCTATGGTCCTGCTAGGCTGCATAAAATGTTAAATTATTATTATTTTCCTGCTGCTTGAGAAACTGCACGCAAAACCTTGTTTTCAAACAAACTGCAAAACTTAGCCTTGAGACCTGAGGGATACACTGTAAATAATGTTTACTTCGAATGCAGTGGTAAGTCCGTTTGAAAGAAACATCAGCATTGTCATGCTTAAAGTTAAGTTTGAAATAGACGAGTATTTTTCTTTATTTTCTTAACAGTCATTAATTCTACGTCAAACGTCGTGTACTCAGTCTCAATTATTCACTTTGTTCAGTGTGTAAATGAGCTTTTTGCCCCAACTCCCAAACACCCTTTTTGCTGCCAAACGGCTTGGCCGGCGACCACTTACCTGCCACTGCGATGACGAAGAAGTTAATCAACGATGCAATTAGTCTCAGCTTCGTGTTCATAGTTGAAGTGTGCGACGGTCGCGCGGCGTGCCTCTCCCGGCACACCAAGCTCCCTCTCTCTCTCTCTTACACTCTGGTTCCTCTCTTTCAGTTGTCACTGGTCTTGACTAACTTGTCGTCGTCGTCGTTGCAATCGTTGATGCATTGCCGTGTCACGAAATTTTGCGTTCACCGTTTTTGTTTTGTTAGTTCTGCACTCTTTGAAGTAGTTTTCAAGTTTTTCACAAATTTCGGCCCTCTTTTCCGTTTGTGTGCAGATAATGACACTTTTGTAATTAATTTCACTCACGTGCGCCCAGCCAGGTGGTGAGCCTGACTGCAGGGACCCCACCCTGATGACCTGGACTGGTGGCAGGGCTGCCAGCAGGTGTCCACTCCCGGGGAGTAACGAGCAAATTTCATAATTCAAATGGGAGACGCTGTCAACACTGCACACACAAGAACTGCAACGTGGAAACCTCACTTTTTTATCCTGCACAGCTTATGTAGATTTTTTCAGACCGTTCCATTCTTCGGGAGCACTTCTTCTTTTGTCACTCTTGCTCTCCTCGTTGAAAAATTTCCACTTTTTACTTTTCTCAGCACTCTCTGGTGCTTGGGGCTGCTGCCTTGACTCACTTGTCTTCCTGTTGGCATAAATATTTCACTTTTATCGTGCAAAGCCAGCCAGCCAACCGAGAGGCAGTGTGGCCAGCCAAGCCGAGCCCGAGTTGACTTTGAAGCGAAAGTTCACCAGGGCTGATGCATGGACGGACGACGGACGATGGGTACAGTTGGACAAGTTCTTGGAGGAATGCGGCGAACCCAGGTGGGGAACTGATGGCGGAAGGTGGTCACAAACTAGTTGGGCAGTTAAGAGTTTCATTTTGGCAGTGTTGACCATTGAGTTGAGGTGTCTTGATGGGTATCATGACATCAAAATGGCAATTGAATGTAAGCAGCTTTTAATTGCTGCGAAAAGCTTTGAATATTTCTAGATTAAATTTTCAAAACAACCTATCCCTCATGGGTTTCCTATGCAGATAGGGCCTTTTGAAAATTTAATCGACATTTCTCGAAAAAAAAGCATCCTGATTCGGCCACCTAGACCAACCTTCAGTAGACATAAGGGTGGGTTAGGATCTTTAAAAGTTCTCAGATCAAGTTCTGGGGGGGTTTCTTTTGTATGACATGCCCGTAGGAACTCACACGCCAAATATCAGCTCATTTGGTAGAAAACTTCGGAATCAACTATTTCGAAAAGTATCTACTTCCTTAAGTGGCACTAGAATGCTACATTAAATCAGGCCTGCCCAACGTCCGGCCCGCGACGGTTTTCCAAAATAGTTCTATAACCGGCCCTTAAGGCTGTTCATGAAATATTCAATTAACATTCCAACTCCCAACTGATTTGGCTCAAACTTTGTGGGAGCCTTTACTATGACCAAAAAAAGCTATTTTGTGTCATTGGTTCACCAATACAAGTCTCCATACAATTTCGGGAGCTGTCCATACAAAAATGGTACGTAAATATTCAAACAGCTGTAACTTTTTAGTGAATTTTCTTATCAATTGGTGTCTTCGGCAAAGTTGTAGGTATTGTTGAGGACTATTCAGAAAAAAAAGGTACACGGAAAAAAAATTGCCGATTTTTAATTAACATTTTCAAAATCAATTTCCCAAAATATTTTTTGATTTTCGAGATTTTTTGATATGTTTTAGGGGACAAAAACCCGCAACTTTTGAGCTATGAGAAATATGGTCAAAAAATCTACCGCCGAGAAACACATTTTTGAAAAAATGTGATTTTTGGAAAAAAAGCGAAATTTTATAGCAAAAAAAAATTGACCTCAATTTTTTATGTAAAATTGAATTTGAAATCGAAAAGTACTTTACAGATTTTTTGATTAAGGGCTCCTTTTTCAAGATATAGCCACCAAAAGTTTGATTTTAACGAAATATTTGCAGTTTTTCGATTTTTTAAAATAGTGACAATGAGTGACCATTTTTAAAATAATATTGAATGTTTGGCCCTTTTAAAATGTTAGTCTTGATTTAAAAAAATTCAAAGTATTTTTTTCGAAAAGATAGAAAAATTTCACGAATGTTTCATGTTTTAACATTGAAAATCGGACCATTAGTTGCTGAGATATCGACATAAAAAAATGGTGGGTTGTTTGGGTGAGACTTAGAAATCTTCAATTTTCGTTTTCTTTAAGCCGCTGTATCTCAGCAACCAAAGGTCCAATCTTCAATGTCTCTTAGACAATTTCGTAGCAAATTTTCTGAACATTTCCAAAACATTTTTTTTTAAAATGGTCACTCATGGTCACTATTTTGAAAAATCGAAAAACTGCAAATATTTCGTTAAAATCAAACTTTTGGTGGCTATATCTTAAAAGGAGCCCTTTATCAAAAAATCTGTAAAGTTTTTTTCGATTGCAAATTCAATTTTACATAAAAAATTGAGGTCAAATTTTTGTTGGTGTAAAATTTCAATTTTTTCCAAAAATCACAATTTTTCAAAAAATCCTTACTCGGCGGCAGATTTTTTGACCATATTTCTCTTTAGCTCAAAAGTTGCAGGGTTTTGTCCCCTAAAACATATCAAAAAATCTCGAAAATCAAAAAATACGTATTTTGGGAAATTCAGCTTTTGTAAAAAAAAATGTTAATTAAAAAATCAGCAACGAAAAATAAAACACTAGAAAAGTTTTAAAAACTCTACCATTTTCCGATACTCAACTGTACATTTTTTTGAACAAGATGTTTATAAGAAAAACACTTATGTTTATAAGTCTTTTTATGCTCTACAACTTTGTAGAACATTGTTACACTCTAAAATATAACCCTGCAAAGTTACAAAAAACACGAAATTTTAAAATGAAAAAAAAAATAATCTAAATGAAAAAATGACCCTTCTGGATTAATGTAGATTCAAAAAGTACAATCAATTTCCCTTAAAATTACATGTTCCAAAAATGTTGACAGTTGAGTAACGGAAAATGGCAGAGTTATTTTTTTTAATTTTTTTATTGTTTTTATTATGACAAATACTTTTATTGGAATTATGAGTACTCCATCAAATCGGTAGTCCAAGTTAACATAAAAGTCCCTTTGATACCAAATTTCGATCTCATCAGCATTTCAGGCTGCAAATGATTGAAAAACACGTCTTTTTACGCATGTTCAAAATTGAATGGGGTCGTATCGCCCCTCCGTCACGAGATATAAAAAAACGGACCTCGAATTTGTTATCAGGGGCAAAAGTTACCCCTTAAAACAAAGTTTCACGCAAATCGAAGAGGGGTCGGGGCAACTTTTCCCGATTTCGTGTGAGTTGGTAGACAATTACCCATGTTAATAATGACAAAAAGATGCTTAGCGTTAATCAACCTAAGGCTTAGATTAGTTTAGATTAGATTAGATTAGATTAGATTAGAAAAGTGTATGGGACCACTTAACATAAATTCAAAAAATGATCAACTGTGTGGTTTTTCATGTTATTTTTCCCGCTGAATCTGAATCTACACAGCAAAAAATCCGATGGTAAAATCGCACGCAAAAGCATGCACATCACCTTCGTCAAAATAAACACTTAATTTTACACACTGCATGTAATTTTTTTGCAGACACAAAAAAAAGTTGCAATCGTCGGGATTCAAACCCAGCACCATCAGTAAGGACTGGCGCCTTAGCCCACTCGGCCATCAGACCGATGTAAAGCTGTAAGGATAAACGCATATATGAGCTTGACATTTCGGTCAAGTAGGTTTCCCATACTGATGGGCTACATATTTCAGGGTGTAAAATCACATAAAATTGCATAAAATAATGCAATATTTATTTTACACCCAGGCCTTTTACACGTAGTTGGATTACTACTTTTTTAGCTGTGTATACCTAAGAACTGAACCAAATTTTCAAAATATTTTATAACTTTTTTTTTCAGAAACTCAAATGTCTTCTGACTCTTTACGCGTTTTTTGTAAGCATACAAAGATTTACTGCACAAAATTAGACATTGTGTTAAAAATTTCCATATAAATCATTCACTTCGAATACACTAAGAATGGTCGCAGCCATGCATCTCAATCAGTTTGTTCGCATCACACGATGAATTATCGCGTGTCGGCTCATCCTGGGAAAAAAAATCATTCTGTGCGAGACACACAAACATCAGCAAACAACAGAAGCCAGCAAGAAGATCCTTTTAGCAATGACAATTTCTGCCATCTGACTTTCGAGCCTCAACGAAAACAACAACATCAACGGCATCAGCCACTCACATTTCCCGTATCACATTCATGTTGTGGAAAAATATCACATCGCAAAGCATTCGCAGAAATACTGCTTATAGGGGAGGAAAGAAAAAAAAACAAGCCCATTCTTCTGGGGCTGATTTATTTTGCTACGGCGGAGCCATTTTCGCAAGAATTTTGCACATCGTTGTCAAAGCCATTTTCGCAGTCGATGTTGTTGGCGAGAGGCTGGATCGGATCGCATTTCGGAAAATTCGAAAATATACGAAAAGATGTCAACCGTTGCTGGGGCCACGCGGGATTATGGAAAGCAAACATTGTGAAAATTTAAATAATTGTATGTGTAAATGTTTAACAAATTATTTTTTTGATTTTCAGCAAATTTGATTTTAATCGATCTGGAAAATATACTATACTACATCAACATCATTAAATTGTCCATCTATGTTCACATTTATTTGGGTAATCATCGACCAACTCATACGAAATCTGAAAAAGTTGCCCCAACCCCACTTCACTTTATTTCAAACTTTGTCCTAAGGGATAATCTGTGTCCCTGATCACGATTCCAAGCTTCATTTTTCGATAGCTCGTGACAGAGGGGCGGTACGACCCCTTTCTTTCTTGGACATTCGAAAAAGACGCGTTTTTCAGTAATTTGCAGCCTGAAATGGTGATGGTTTCGAAAATTGGTGCCAATGGGACTTTTATGTAAAATTGGACACCCGGTTTGATGCATCTTTCAAAAATTGGAAATATCAGATATGAAAAAATGGAGCTTGGAATCGTGATCAGGGACAAAAATTAATTTTGAAACGTGGTGCTCTAAAATTGGTTAAGCCGTTCCAGAGATTGTTCGTTTACGTGCATTGTTTCGTTGTCTTATTTTTGAGTGTCGACCTTTAGTATGACCCCTGAACTGCTCCTGATCGCATTAATGTCCCATATGCATTGTCATCACTTTTGAGTTAATAATGTAGTTTGGTTCAAAATCGTTTGCTCTTTCAGTACTTTGTTCAAGAAATCAGGAGAAAATCCAGTTTTTTTGTGAAAACTTAACACGTTGCCTCACATGTGGGAGAAACTTGCCATGCGTTTTTTCTCAGCTTGAACATGGGCAGTAAACTACTCGAAAGTGTCTTAGAATAGTTTAATCCAATATGGCGGCCAAAACAGCGAGAATGAAATACAAAAAATATGGGTTTTGTTATTTATTAGGCAATCAACCACTCAAATTTGATTAAAATAATGCCGCAGAACTTAAATTGGATATAAAAGTAACAAAAAAAAAGAAAACGATAATTTTTTTCTATGATTGCATTATCCGAAGTCCCTTGCAAACCTTTGGATAATTGAGTTTGGACTGAAATATGTTTAAATTTCTTTGAACTAATGTTTTTCGAATTCATTGTTTTGCGAAATTGCAAATTTTATTTCATGTATTTGTCTTACCACTTAATTTTTTTTTTTCAAAGGGATCAGAGGGGCAAACAGAAATCAGTGATAAAAATTGAAGTTTTCTTGATAAAATCAAGTTAAATTGATTGTACACTACTGATTTGGAATAAATTTTAAAAGGTCTCCACCAACTCACACAGCAGTTGCCCCGACCCCTCTTCGATTTGCATGAAACTTTGTTCTAAGGGGTAACTTTTGTCCCTGATCACGAATCCGAGATCCGTTTTTTGATAACTCGTGACGGAGGGGCGGTACGACCCCTTCAATTTTTGAACACGCGAAAAAAGAGGTGTTTTTCAATAATTTGCAGCCTGAAACGGTGATGAGATAGAAATTTGGGACTTTTATGTAAAATTAGACGCCCGATTTGATAGCGTACTCAGAATTCCAAAAAACGTATTTTTCATCGGAATAAACACTGAAAAAGTTTTAAAAACTCTGCCATTTTCCGTTACTCAACTGTAATTTTTTTTTTGAATATGTTATTTTAAGGGAAATTTTATGTACTTTTCGAATCTACATTGACCCAGAAGGGCCAATTTTTCATTAAGAACAAAAATGTTCATTTGAAAATTTCGTGTTTTTTTCTAACTTTGCAGGGTTATTTTTTAGAGTGAAACAATGTTCTACAAAATTGTTGAGCAGACAATTACAAATATTTTGATATATAAACATAAGGGGGTTGCTTATAAACATCACGAATCATCGCGATTTTACGAAAAAAAAGTTTTGAGAAAGTTACTTTTTACGTTTCTCTTTGTTTCGTCGTCCATGTCTGTTTCGTCAACGATGACCAACTTTTTGAAAACTTTTTTTTCGTAAAATCGCGATAACTCGTGATGTTCATGAGCAAACTTCATATGTTTATATATCAAAGTTTTTGTAATTGTCTGTTCTACAACATTGTAGAACATTGTTACACTCCGAAAAATAACCCTGCAAAGTTAAAAAAAGACGAAATTTTAAAATGAAAAATTTTGTTCTAAATGAAAAAATTACATGTTCCAAACATTTTAACAGTTGAGTAACGGAAAATGGCATATTTTTTAAAACTTTTTAAGTGTTTTTTTTTTCGATGAAAATACGTTTTTTCGGAATTCTGAGTACGCCATCCAATCGGGCGTCTAATTTTACATAAAAGTCCCTTTGACACCAAATTTCTATCTCATCACCGTTTGAGGCTGCAAATTATTGAAAAACACCTCTTTTTTCACGTGTTGAAAAATAGAAGGGGTCGTACCGCCCCTCCATCACGATATATCAAAAAACGGACCTCGGAAATCAAAAAACGGAGTCACGCAAATCGAAGAGGGGTCGGGGCAACTTTTCCCGATTTCGTGTGAGTTGGTAGAGAATTACCCAAAACTTTTATTTTTGTTATTCGATAAAATGGTTCATTAAACATTTGGAATCGATGATTTTTTTTTCCATTTTTTTTTGTGAAATTCCGATGCACAGTATACAGTGCAGTATATGGTCCGTTAAAAATACGACATTATTTATTGGTGGAAATTAATGACTATTTATTAGCCTGTCCCATTTTGAGGTCATGTCGAGGAATTTCAGGTGCTCACGTCTTAAATGATAGATTATGATGTTAGGAACAATGTTTTCTTAGACAAGAAAAAATAATAAAATACTTTCTCGCACCCCCTAGTCGATTTACTGAAAAAAGTCACTTTTTTGAACAAAATTTCTAAAATCGCTTGGAATCAATACAAAAACTGATTCGATCTGGTGAGTATTATCTTCAAACGATAGGTTTTTGTCCATAGATTAAGATGCACTATCAATATTGGACCAAAACCCAAGTTTTTGGACTCTCCCAGGCGGATTAATGTCGAAAAAATCGCATTTTTTCGAAACTTTTTTCAGAAATGCTCATTTAATTTAGGGTTGCCTATTTTTCCCAGTAAACCCAATACATGCAGCTTGTAGGAAATTTCATGGCGAACATTTTTCCCTCTGAGAAAATGCTATTTCGACACTCCAGAGCCGAGATATTTGAGTTTTAGTGAGAAAAAAAGTGCCAATTTTCAAAATTTCTCAGAATTCAGAAGCAAGGCCTACTAATTACACGATGTTGCAAGCATGTGTCGCAAAGGTCAGGGTATGCTTTCTTATAGTAATTTTGGCCGCTGAATCCGAATCTGAAATCAAATTTCGTGTAAACAGTGATATATTTCAGCTACACCTTTTTGGAATGTTATTTGCGTGATTAAATCGCTGCAATTCAAATAGCCTGCAAGTTCGGTCATACTTTTCTCGGTTTTCGTACCACTTTGATTGTTATTTTACTCACAGAACTCTTTATTTGTAATGTTTTTTACGTTCTGATTATGTTTTAATAATGTGTTTAGCAATTCGGAAATCACATATTTTTATTTGGCGGCGGCTTAAGCTAATATGGAAAAAGATTACCAGAGAAAATTTTAGGAGAAGTGACTGCATTTGGATAAATTTGTTTGGAAAATTGCATTAAATAAGTTCTAGAAGACATTTTAGAACATTTTTCATAAAGAATATATCTAGCAACCATCAAAAATGCTTCAGAATTTTTTGTTTTCTCTACGAGACCATTCATAAACCATGTGGACACTTTGATAGAGAGAGGGGGGGGGGGGGGAGGTGGTGGTGGTGTTCAGCGATTTTCCACGCTCCATATCAAAAAGATTTGTTTTGTATGGAAATTGGGGGGAGGGGGTCTGCGATTTAAAAAAAAATGTCCACGTGGTTTATGGATAGTCCCTAAGCCCCCACCAAATAACAATATGCGATTTTTCGAATTGCTTAAGATAATCAAAACATAAAAACATTTAAAGATCTGTGAGTAAAAAAATGTGAGAACGAAAACCGAGAAAAGTATGACCGAACTTGCAAGCTATTTGAATTGCAGCGATTTAATCACGCAAATAACATTCCAAAAGGGTGTAGCTGAAAAACGTCACTGTTTACACGAAATTTGATTTCAGATTCGGATTCAGCGGCCAAAATTATTATAAGAAAGCATACCCTGACCTTTGCGACACATGCTTGCAACATCGTGTAATTAGTAGGCCTTGCTTCTGAATTCTGAGAAATTTTGAAAATTGGCACTTTTTTTCTCACTAAAACTCAAATATCTCGGCTCTGGAGTGTCGAAAGAGCATTTTCTCAGAGGGAAAAATGATCGCCATGAAATTTCCTACAAGCTGCATGTATTGGGTTTACTGGGAAAAATAGGCAACCCTAAATTAAATGAGCCTTTCTGAAAAAAGTTCCGAAAAAATGCGATTTTTTCGACATTAATCCGCCTGGGAGAGTCCAAAAACTTGGGTTTTGGTCCAATATTGATAGTGCATCTTAATCTATGGACAAAAACCTATCGTTTGGAGATAATACTCACCAGATCGAATCAGTTTTTGTATTGATTCCAAGTGATTTAAGAAATTTTGTTCAAAAAAGTGACTTTTTTCAGTAAATCGACTAGGGGGTGCGAGAAAGTATTTTATTATTTTTTCTTGTCTAAGAAAACATTGTTCCTAACATCATAATCTATCATTTAAGAAGTGAGCACCTGAAATTCCTCGACATGACCTCAAAATGGGACAGGCTACTATTTATGATGTCTATTTATGATTAATTTTTATGATGAAGAAATGAAATTTTGAGCGAAATCGATTGAGATTAACCCTTTGATAACCGAGCCGGAAGCAGGGGGAAAACATTTCTCATACAAATAAATACTTTTTTAAATCGTTAATAACTTTGCAAGATCGAGATTAACAGTTTTGGTATGTTCGACAAAAAACAATTACGGGGAAAAGCAAAAATTTTTAAATTCCTCCAAAAGGATGGATTGATCATTGTCAAATGTGAGATTCATTTGTAAAATTTCGAAAAAAAAAAATCGAGTCCGAGTTTGTAGAGAATTAAAGAAGACGTTTTTGTATGAAACAATTTATTTCACCAACTTTATCGATCTAGTGACCCTTAATCACCCCACCCCCACCGACTTTGGTCAGAGTCGAGGACATAAACTTCAAAAATATTTGCAACGGCCTATTTTGCAATTTAATGGACCCATTAATCATTTTACAGTGCGATTTTAATTTACTAAAAAGGATTTCATACTTTTGTAGAGATTCATATCATTGAAACTTAATTCTATGTTGGGATGATGGGATGAAATGATCTCAATAAAATTTACCTGACATTTTTTTTGTGGTTGCCGATCGTAAAGTAGTTCGACGTTTGAAAAGCATTTCTTCCAATAATTTGGCATATCAATACTTTTCCCAAGAACAAGTCGACGCTGTCGTGCTATCTTGTCGTACCCGCCATTTCGACGTTCCGAGAAAAACACGTTTTAATGTTTGACCTTGAATAAAAAAAAAACTAGAGCACGCAATGTAAACAATAACAAACACGTTTTGGTTGGCTGACCATTCTGTGCATTGTCCCGAAGTTTGGTTGAAGTTGGTTGCTGGAGTCCCGAGTTATAATTACAAATGTTTACGGTAGTCAAGGTCGTTCCTGTGTCAAACGCGTTCTAACCTTAAATCCCTTTGGCCAGTTGTCGCACATACATCAATTTTCAGGGAGTGACAAGATTGCACGACAAGATTGAAACTACTTTCATATGAAAAGTGACAAAAAATTTCGGAGCTTTTTTGGTTTTCATTGAATATCTCAGGATTGAAATCGAATATTGGGGATCTGTGAAGGTCAAAAGGTAAGGCATTGTGAGCTGCACAAAATGGCGTCCTTAACTCAATTTGGCCCAAAATGCACGTGCGACAAGTTAGCACGACGGCGACGAAGTTACACTGGTGGTTGACTTGTTTTGACCCATTGAGTATAATTTCAGTATCTTTTAACCCAATGCACAGTGGGGGCAATGTGCAATTTTCAAAAAATTGGCCGAGTGGTTTTTTTTTTTCAAAATCCGCATCAAAAATAAAACAATTGAATAAAACTGAATCAATTTAAATCCTATCTATTTCCTTGCTAGCGCGTCTCGTAGTGAGCAGTAACTCGCAAGAGTTTATCTCGAATTTTTCATAGTCACACACCTCCAGCCAGACCAATCGATCGGGTTTTCAATTTTACGTCACATAAATGTCGGATCATTTTTATCCATTCCCTCGCAATTCAGTCACGTTTGTTTTCTGAACCCGTTTCCTTTTTTTTTGCTGCTCCTATTGAAGAAGCTGTTCTGTGTGGTGGTTCCTTTCGGCTGATTCTTCGACACTATGGCACCTAGAAAAACCAACACTAGAGCGAAGGGTTGTTTCTCGACGCAATAAAACAGCTTCCCGTGAAGAAACAAAAGACGGGTCGGAGGAGGTGGGAGGTTATCTGAAAAATTGCCACCCCAATTGTTCACCCGAGGTGAGGTCCTCCCGATCGAGTGAGTGAGGGTTATTGAGCTGTCTCACGGTTAGGTTGCGAATGTTCCAATGATTGTCTTCGAAACTCGTCCCGTCGTCCATCCACGGAATTCACTGCGGTGCTTCTTCGGGACATGGCATCGTTCCGTGGTCTGTCTATCACCTGGTGACACCGATTACTCACTGGCCAGGGGATATTGGTTGGGTGGTTGTTTTTCACCAGTCTGAAATGAAGAGACAGAACGGAAAACAAGCTTTGCGTGAGTGGAGATTCAATTTATTTGCGCTCTGTGTTGATGGCATGTTTGTCCCATTTGAGGGAAGCCGGTCGGGCAATCACAAATGGGACAACGATGCGATTAAATCAGTGCGATGGGAGAAGAAAACATCGTTTTCTTGTGAGGATTACGCGACAACAGCACGCGAAAATTGGTTGTAATAAAGTAAATCGTTGGCAGTTATGAACGAGGGAGGGGGGTTACGTGAACTCTTCAACGAATCGGCTGCAGGTCAATCAGCACAGAAGTCTCGATATCAACGTGGTGAATGACGTCTGCTGTAGAGCTTAACGTGTTTTTCGACAATGAGTCGCAAGGTTTTAAGAGCTTATTTTGGACGAAAGTCACGTTTCACGTGTTAGCGAAATATCGATTCTTTTCGAGCCAAGAATGGGTTAATGTGTCTTTTTGGTTGATGAATGTTTGCAGAGGAACGCTATGCTGGGTCCATAAGCTTTACGGATTTTTCCCATGAATGGCGAATGGCGGATAGAATAGTATGTTGATGTCGCATAAAGCTTCTGTTAAATACCAAGTGACTGTTTTGTAATGAAATTTGATACCCCGAGTAGGCCGCGGGTCATCGGCTCCCCTCCCACTAACATTTACACACAAGATCCTCTGTAATTACTCTTAGCTTTAAGTAAAATGTAATTACAAAAGCCGACTCGGTCCTAACCAGGTCCCAGCACCGAAAAGGACCTAATAAAAATAAGTTAATGAAAAAAAATTTGAAATTTGATGTTTTGCAACCCTGACAACTAACCATAGACAATAATAAGTAATGGTACGTTCGTTTGATGGCTAGTGCCACACTGAGTGCCGCACTCAGAGCTGTCTAAGTGTTTGTTTGAAGAAACTCGCACTAGTTCCGCACGAGTTTCGCCGCCATCTTGGAACTGAAACTCTAGTGCCGCACTCGATATTTTTTCAGTTTCATGCGAGTTCCAAGCGCACTGACAAATGACGTTCGATTGAACCAAAACTGACACCGACGAGTGCGGCACTCAGTGCCGCACCGGCTCTTCAAACGAACGTACCATAAGTGTACTTACCCTAGTTACCTAACCCACCAGTAAAACACACACAAATTACATGCAAACACACAAACACACAACATACCAACTTGTAAACCCTACACCAAACATGTAAATACCTACAGACAAAACGACACAAATTGTACAGACATACACAAACCCCAAAACCAGCACCACTGCTACGCGAGATCTGTCATCTCGGCGCAGCATAACAGATGTAAACAATAGCATAACGAGCAATAAAACTTAAGTCTAAAAGCAACCATCAAAACCGGGAGATTCATTGATTAATTTCTTTTTAAAAACGGTTTCAATAAAAAAATACTATTTGGGGCAAGACGGCCAGCTCTTGACGGGGCAAGACGGCCACCCCAACTTGGAACAAAAAAAAAACTTATAGAACTTGATAGAACAAATAATTCCAGATGCCGAGGAATTACCATCGTAAGACCACGCGGCAACAATGGTCGGAGGAAGAGTTGGCGCTGGCTGTCTCCGCTGTCACTCAGGGTGACTCGGTAAATGAGGCTTCCGTGAAGTACGGAATCCCTCGAACTACACTGCGCCGAAATTTGACGGCGAAAGAGCCCGTTAAGCAGAAACTTGGACCAAAGCCTCCGGTCTTCACAGCGGAACAAGAAGCCGAACTCGTGAACCATCTCCTGGATCTCGAGAGCCGCTTCTACGGTCTGACACCCAAGGACGTCAGGGTGCTTGCATTTGAGCTGGCAGAGCGGAACAACCTTAAACATCCGTTTTCTCAAGCATAGCGTGCAGCTGGAAGAGATTGGCTCGAAGGATTTCTGAAACGAAATTCTAGCGTTTCTTTCCGTAAACCGGAGCCAACTTCCGTGGCACGTGCTCGTGGTTTTAATAAAATTGCAGTTGGCACGTTCTACAAACTGCTGAAGGAAGTTCAAACTAAGTACAAGTTCAAACCATCCCAGATGTACAACGCACTATGGGCCATCTCCATACAAACAGGCGGCCAAATTATTTTTTTGCTTTTTAAATGTTTTTTTCATACAAATTTGGGTAATTGTATGGTATTGAAATGATATACGTCGATTTTTATGACTTTTCATGTTTTTCAATAGTTGATTGTTTATAATAAATAGTCTTTTCATACATTTGCAAGTGCAAAAGAATTGCGTATATATTGTATTGCAAGTTTATATTATTAAATTATGGATAAGCTAATACATCCCCACTTTAAGGACACAACCCCTCCCTTCACTTTCTTTCACCCCCCCCCCCCCTCTTCTCCTCCCCTCCAACAAAATTTTGTTAAGCGTAATAAATCCATTTAAAGTCAAATATTTATTATTTACTGCTGTGTGTTTCTTTTTGTGAGTCCATGCCATATAACTTGAGACCCACCCCCACGCCCCACCTACCCTTTACGGGCATAAATTGCGAAAATTTGAATTGTTAAATCAAATAACAGAAAAATTAATTTTATTCAAAATATTAATTATGAAGTAAAACGATAAAAAAACAAAACATATTCTTACTAATCCTGATGTTCTTGTTCATGAAAATTCATTTGATTATAGAGTTTCTGACGGCTTCAGGATATGTTAAAGGTACTTTTTATGATGTTTTGTACTAACCAACATAGAACTTAAATGTGGATCAGTTTCATGGATTGATCGCAGAAATTCATCATGCTATGTCAATATTTTGCTGAATACTTTTTCGGTATCAAACTGAGATTCTCCAATTTCGCTTGAGAAACTTCGGTACGAATACCTTATTTTGACTAAGGTACTCAATTTTAAATGTAGGCAACAGAAAATTCCAATAAAGTCATTTCGAACTTCTTGAAACCAGGTATTGATTTTTGAAGCGACGATGCCCACGAAGTAGGTAGCAAAGCAAGTGAAATAAACGGGCGCATATGTAGATTGCAGCAAATTTTGATAAAACGTAAATGTTCAAAATGGCATATCTCCGAAAACGCAAAAAATCGCAGGCTGGAAATTTCAGCAATGTTAGATTATGATCCAATCTTTTAAGTGATCTTAGTTTCATGTTTAGCATCGGTTAGCAAAAAAAGGACTCGATTAACAAACATAAAAAAATAAGTTTTGTCAAAAAAATGCTCCAGTTATACGATGAAAACTTCAGTTTTTAGTTTGGAAATAACATTTTATCTGTCAATAGTTGAAAAGCTTATATCATTACCTTTCCAATGATGTATAATTCTTGACTTTTTTTTGATAAGGTCCTATAAACAAATGTAAACATTGAGTGTATCCCGCTTACTCCGATGGACTTTGACATAAGGTGTGAAAGGGATACACTCAATGTTTACATTTGTTTATAGGACCTTATCAAAAAAAAGTCAAGAATTGTCCTAATAAAATATTTAAAATGGCTGAGCTATGTTAAAATTAAACAATCAGCCTTTTTTACGAAAAACGCTAGTTTTTTACTCCATTTTTTGACTTTCAGCTTGCGTATCTCCGTAACGAACAAACTTAGGGTAGAGTAGTCATCAATGAGACACGGGGAACAATGATAAAATGGCTCTCACAAGTCGTAGTTTCAACCAATCAGGCTCATATTTGGGGGAAAGGTGTGTCTACTGGATACACATCTGCCATAATAGTAGCTTTGGTTATGGACGCTCCCTTGACAAGTTATTCATAAATGTTTGATTCTGGGGTGTAAAAGTAAATTATGGACAAAAAATACTTTTTCTCTCGTAGGCTGCCATTTACACCAAAACTTATATTTCTTCAAATTTCTTTCGACGTTCCATAGGGATTAAGTTGGGCTACAATGTCCTTTCATTAGATTTGGCCAAAATTTAGAATATACCCAGAATCCAGGGCTGTCTCATTGTTCCCCACTCATTTCAGCCCATGCGTAACAATGAGACACTTTGATTTTTCTTCAATAAACTTTTCAAAATCGATGGAAATCTTTCAAAACATGAATTAAAAGTGATTTTTGGCATATTTATAGAGTTTAAACTTCATTTAACAAAAAATACAAAGTTATTTGGTATTAATATATGGATTTTACAAAATTTAAATACTTTTTAGTGTAACTATTGTTAATAAAAGTTTCATGTTGGCAAAATTGCTCTAAAATGTTCAAGGCAAGTCATCTGCAATGGAACAATACAAAAACATGATGTTTTGCTAGAAAAATTTTGATTTTCGTAGAGTGTCTCATTGTTCCCCAGCTGTCTCATTGTTCCTGCCAAGTGCGTCTACAATGAGACAGTTGAATAACTCTGGCTGTAGACGTCAGATCGGTCTCATATTTTGGACAATGTTAAAACACATTAAAAGAAAGATAATGCAACTAAAAGCTCATTAAAACATGCTGATGAAAAAATTAGAAAAATCATTGAAAGTTGAAAACCAAAAGTGTCTCATTGATGACTACCCTACCCTACAGCTTTGAAAATTTGGATTTTTCTTAGTTAGAATGTTTACTTTCGAGAAAAAAATACCAAAAAATATTTGGAGAAGGTCACTTTTTTGAAACTTGGCCACCCAATGTACCATAGTGCAACGCTGACGAAACTCCGATTAACACCGTAAGTTTCTGATTATTTTCCATCTGGCTATATTGTTCTATTGCAAAATAATATCGAACAGGTTCCACTCAGGAAGAAGAAGAAGGTTGCGGCGAAGAAGGGGAAGAAGCAAGTTGGAGGCATTGTTTCTGCTGACCGGGGCGAGACTACAACGGTCATGATGTGCATGTCAGCATCAGGCCAGCACTTGCCACCGTTCATGATTTTCCCTCGGGCACGATTCCACGATTCACTGAAAAACGGTGCGTTCCATGGAACCGGATTTGCAAACAAACCATCCGGTTATATGACGGATCCAGTTTTCAACACATGGTTTGACCATTTTTTAGAACACGTCCGACCATCGGAAACAAATCCGGTTCTATTGATCATCGATGGCCACTCGTCCCACAAGAATCTCGCGTTCGTAGAAAAGGCTCGTGACAACCACGTCACTGTGCTGATCCTTCCGTCGCACTGCTCGCACCGGCTACAACCTCTGGACGTAACGTTCATGGGGCCGTTCGAGACCTATTACGAGCAAGCGGTTGATGATCTGTTGCACACGGATATACATCACATTGTCAACGTGTATGATTTGGCGGAACTCACCAAAAAAGCCTTCATCAGAGCTGCAACGACGGAAAACGCCACACACGGATTCTCCAGCACCGGAATTTATCCCTTCAATGATCACTTGTTCGACGAGTCGTTGTTTGCACCTTCTTTGGTGTCAGATCAGCCCGCTCCTGATGAGCTCCATGTCGTTGGCGAAAAGGATGAACCTGCTCCATCCGTGGGAACGAGTTCGGGTAGTCGTCGTGTTGATCCGCTAGCTGCTAAGGAGTTGCACGAGGTTCGCGAAGAAGACGATCCCATTTCATCTCCGAGAACGAGTTCCGGTCGTCATCGTGCAAAGACCGAACGTGATGATGGCGAAAAGGACGAGAGTCCAGCGAACCTGAACCATTCATTCGGAGTGTCTCCCTCAGACATTGTTCCGCTTCCAAAGATTAGCGGCCCACGTGCTACGAAAAGGAAGCGTCAGACTGGTAAGACCGCTATCCTTACCTCGGATGAGTCCACGGTGACGCTGAAGAAGGCCCTTGCTTCCAAAGAAATTAAAGTCATGAAAAAAACCACCCGCAAGGTTACCCGGAAGCCCAAACCTCCGAAAACATCACCAATTGAAGAGGATATCCTCTGTTCCACATGCGGTATTGTCTTTTCGGAATCGGAAGATGGAACCGGATGGTTCTCATGCTACAAATGTGGAAGATGGTTCCACTATGGATGCCACGAGGAAGTTCGTGGCAAGTGCAACGATTGCTGTTAGTTTTCTTCTATCCGCCGTCAACTTATTTCGCCCTGTTTACTCCTTATCTTTTTTTTGTAACTATTTTTTATTACTTCACATATTGAATTACCCTGAAGTGAAGAAGTGACCTGTTAAGTAAAACTGAATTATTTCCATAAATAAACACACAAATATCAACAAGTTGAAACATCGTCTACCCATTTTGTTGTTCTATAACTGTTTCCACCTAAACCACCCAAAAATATCAAAACATTTTGCAAAAACAACTGTCCCGATTCACCCAGATGTGTCCCGATTCACCCCAAGCGATTTTAGTATTCATCAGTTAATTTATAAATTTAAATCTGGTTCTTTTGCGCAAAAATCATCACCACCGCTCACATTGGCCGTCTTATCCCCATGGTATGGCCGTCTTACCCCACCATTTTTAAAATGCGTCAAAAAAAGCTTTTTTCCAAATACTCTGGATTAATACCTAAACTATTCAAAATTGAACTTTTTTTTAAATTATTCGATACTAAACATCCTAGACAACGATTAATGCACTGTTTGTTGTCAAAATAGATGATAACTGTTCAGATATACGGAAGTTTCCTTAGGGTGGCCGTCTTACCCCCATCTCCCCTACCTAATGTCGCGCGAGAGTGATTAGTGGGAGGAGGATCCATGCAAGGGAAGTGGATTTAAGGAAAAGGAGTGGAAGAAACATGCAGCAGGAGTGGAGGAAGTTTCGTGCAAGGAAAAGGAAAGTTCTGGGAAGTAAATTGTTTGGGGACACAGGCCATCGGCGATCCGGGACGGCCGAAACTTGTGTCCAGTGCGTGAACAGCTTCAAAAAGGCATTCTAAACTGTAACGTTTTGCAAAATCACTTGTTTATAAAATAAATCGATTAATTGATTCTCGTAAAACTTTAAGAATTTCTTCATTAAGATAAATTTGACTAACAATTGTTTTACTTGAATAATGGTATGTATGTAGGTATGTATAAGAACCCCCGTCTTGGCAGGGCTTGGCCATGACCATAGTATGTTTCAACTGAGACGGTTTGGTTGGTAAACGACGTATAACTTAAGGACCTTGAAAGAATATCATTCTCACCCCTCTTCACCCTTGGTTCTGCTGTTGATCCAAAAAAACATCTGGTTGAGGGGTTCTCCTTTATTTGACCCTCTAGCCAAATAGTGTCTTCGGAAGAGTTGTTGTACTCAATAAGGGCTATCTTTTAAAGTTATTGACTTACAGGGTGACGACCTTCCTGGGTGTCAATCAAAGCCCAACTTTGTTGGATGACGTTTTGGGGCTTTGGTGTCTTCGGCAAAGTTGTACAAGAAAAATATCATGAAAGTTTGTCGAAGATGCCAAATTACTAGCTCTTGATCTTCACGAGATGATTATAGTCTGTTTTTATTTATCTCGTGTAGATCAAGAGGTAGAAATTTGGCATCTTCGACAAACTTATAAACATTTTTTCTTTTACAACTTTGCCCAAGACACCAAACAACTAAAACGAGATCGAACAACGTAAGATTTTGTTTGACACCCTGAGTCACCCTGTAAGTCGATAACTTCAAAAGATAGCCCGAAAACACCATTTGGCTAATACGTCAAAGATGATGATGGTCCCACCTCTTACCCCTACAAAGGTTTGAGCTGGACGAGTTATCGCTATGATATTTTGTTTGAACATTAAAATCAGTAATGCAAAAGAACGAGCTGATTTTCAAAGCAAATATAAATTAGCCTTTCAAATTAACTCCGTCATTACAGTTACTATCGTCGATAACTAATTGATAGGCCTGTAACTGTATCAGCTTCAAGGAATCGCATTTGGTACTAGCTACTGTTCGGAACACATATAGTTTTACTTGTGTCTAACTGAACTGGGTTGTTACTAAGTGACAAGCTAACAATGACATTGCCCGAAATCGTACCCTACTGTTTTACCTGACAGAGTGTACGTAACGAGTTTTGCCCGAAGACATGTTCTTTTCGAAACCCTATCTTTCGACCGCCAAAACCTACTAAACTAGCTTTCCCTATAGCCGTCCGAGCTCTCCTGTCTTCAGAGCAACTACCAATTTTGATCATACACAGTTAACAGTTTATTCTACTTAATTTTGCCATTCCGAATACTGTGCAGGGCTGCCCAAACTACGTAAAATTTTGAATAACTTATTTGTACTTAACTCAACAAATAAGTTCGAAATGAAATTATTTTAAAATAATTAAATTACTTTGAAAAATTAACTTTTCGATTGAATTAATTACACCAGAAAACAAAATGTATCATTTGAAAAAAAAAATGTTAAGCTCAAAAATGTACAGAAAAAACCCTAATTTAAATTTCCAATAACTTTTAATGTGTATCTTTTTTAGGAACATGAATAAATTGTTTTTTTAGGAACGACTATGCGAGATCCCAACTTTCCAGAACAAATTTTCATAGTCAAGTTTTGCTCCCACCCGTGTAGATCAATCGGACCGCACACTGGTCTCACAATCCAGAGGTTGCCGCTTGGAATCCCGTGGTGGGCGCTCTAAAATTATAAATGTCAATTTGGGTATGGGTAATTCTCTACCAACTCACACGAAATCGGGAAAAGTTGCCCCGACCCCTCTTCGATTTGTGTGAAACTTTGTCCTAAGGGGTAACTTTTGTCCCTGATCACGAATCCGAGGTCCGTTTTTTGATATCTAGTGACGGAGGGGCGGTACGACCCCTTCCATTTTTGAACATGTGAAAAAAGAGGTGTTTTTCAATAATTTGCAGCCTGAAATGATGAGATAGAAATTTGGTATCAAAGGGACTTTTATGTAAAATTTTACGCCCAATTTGATGGCGTACTCAGAATTCCGAAAAAACGTATTTTTCATCGAAAAAAAAAAATACTAAAAAAGTAAAACTCTGCCATTTTCCGTTACTCGACTGTAAATTTTTTTGGAACATGTCATTTTAAGGGAAATTTAATGTTCTTTTCGAATCTACATTGACCCAGAAGAGTCATTTTTTCAGTTAGAACAAAAATTTTCATTGTAAAATTTCGTGTTTTTTCTTATTTGCAGGGTTATTTTTTAAGAGTGTAACAATGTTCTACAAAGTTGTAGAGTAGACAATTACAAAAATTTTGATATATAAACATAAGGAGTTTGCTTATAAACGTCATGAGTTATCGCGATTTTACGAAAAAAAAGTTTTGAAAAAGTTGGTCGTCGTTGGTCATGGCCGATCATGGTCACCCGCGACAGACACTGATGACGAAACAAAGAGAAACGCATAAAGTAACTTTTTCAAAACTTTTTTTTTCGTAAAATCGCGATAACTCGTGACGTTTACAAGCAAACCCCTTATGTTTATATATCATTTTTTTTCATTGTCTGCTCTACAACTGTTTACAAACATTGTTACACTCTAAAAAATAACCTTGCAAAGTTAGAAAAACACGAAATTTTAAATGAAAATTTTTGTTCTAAATGAAAGAATGACCCTTCAGGGTCAATGTAGATTCGAAAAGTACATTAAATTTCCCATAAAATGACATGTTCCAAAATTTTTTACAGTCGAGTAACGGAAAATGGCAGAGTTTTTAAAACTTTTTTCGCATGTTCAAAAATTGAAGGGGTCGTACCGCCCCTCCGTTACGAGGTGTCAAAAAACGGACCTCGGATTCGTGATCAGTGACAAAAGTTACCCCTTAGGACAAAGTTTCACGCAAATCGAAGAGGGGTCGGGGCAACTGCTGTGTGAGTTGGCGGAGAATTACCCCATTAGATTTAACCAATCGGAATGCTTCACCCTCCATTACGTCGCATTTTTTTAGTCCATTCAAACGAAACTATTGGCACTACGCCCCCCGGGGCATGGCCTTCCTCTAACGTGGGATTTCTGCTCCAGCGCCTCTGACGAGACAGGAGAAACCGGGACCGACGTTTTACTTCACCATCCGATAGAAGCTCAGTGGATAAGGCGGGAATCGAACCCGCGTCTCATAGTATCATCGGGATCGGCAGCCGAAGCCGCTACCCCTGCGCCACGAGACCCACAAGTCCATTCAAATGCTTATTGAATTTTAAAATTTAATTGAAATTTGCCTTAGTTACAGACGTTTTAAGATTTTTGTGATTTTGAAGCTTTCAAACTGCGTTTCCCAATTTGTTGCAATTTTCTTGACAGTGCTCATATTTGGACTAGATGCTAGTATTATATGTCCAAACAACCCCTGAAACACCAGAAAACCCCTAATCCGGCAGATTGGTGAGGTCGATGCGAGAACGGGTATGCTCTACTTGTGGACTCACTATTAATTATTAAATGGTTTCGTAGAAAACAGATGTTCATTTCGCTTAAAAAAATGCATTTTCCCAGTACGGATGCGTTAAAAGCCATGCTGGATTTCAGGAGCGTAGAATTTCTCGAATCACTGGAAACATGTTTCAGGAAAGCGTAGCATTTTGAATCCACTCCACTTTTTGATTATACATTGAATTTTCGTTTCCAGTGAAATCGCTTCAATTTGTATATTGAATCTGAGCAAAAGTTTTCATCAGGATTTATTTAACCACCTTTTTATCAATGAGATTATTTTTTTGTGTTTGAACTTTTTTTTTAAATGCTTGTTATTCTTGAATTGTATCAAGTCTTTACGATGCATTGATCAAAACTAGCACAAGCAAGTTAAATGAGACCATAGTACATCTACTCAGAACAAACTAACCCACAAACTAAAAGTCCAGGATAAGGTTTGTTTTTCATCCAGCATAAATACAACTCCCGCGCTCTCCGTTTGCTACTCGCCACAGCTTCCCCCGGTCTCCTCCGAAAAAGGATTTTGATCTGCTGGTGACATTTTCAATTTAGCAGCGGAATGATGACGAGTTGAAAATGCTTCGCCCAGTTTTTCGGATCAGCTTCGATGGCAACATCGCCATCGTCGACAACAACAAAAATGGATGATGATGATGATGATGCGGCAAATCGTACGTGGTTTTTGGGGCACAAATTTCTGCGAGAGCACTTGTCGGGGGGAGGCATGACCGAAAATGAAAAGTCCGTGTGTTTGCGACTGAAACTACACTTTGGCGCGCAAAAGTATGCTAGAAATGAATGGCGATCGATTTTTTGTTGTTGTTTGCACTGAGAGAAAAAAAAATGAACGGTTTTGTGGGCTGACCTAGTTGAAGGGTTGAGGACATTTTTGAGCAATTTTTCGATGGGTTCTGTAGTTTGCGTCATCTTGACAGCAGAATGTTTCTGAATCTGCCCGTGACGGACGAGAGAACAGCAAAGTTGTGCCAGAGCTTAATAGCAGCAAGTTTTGAGTTTCTCGTTTTTTATTTCCCAGCAAGGGTGGGAGATTTGTTCGGAGATTGAATAAGTCAAGCGAATAATGAAGTTGGAAACTATGTTGTACAAAATTAAGCTGAAACTCTCTAGCCCCAGGTGAGGTTGGAACATCCCGAGTAGGCGATAATAATATTTCAACATGTTATTTAATATTTATTGCTTTACTTATGCTTCTTATTCACTTGTTATTATCAGTCAAGTTTTAATTATTGATTTCACAAATTTTGGCACAGATCAGCTTTTAAATATCAAAACTTGTTCTTGATGTTATTACCACAATCTCGGGGCATTGTAGTACCGCTAAGGGAAAGTTAAATTTTAGGGTTATGTTCGGTTGAAATGTTTGGAGCGATGGTAGGTTGATTGAAAAAAAGTTACGATGGATGTTGAATGTGCATTATTGTAATGAAATGTAACGACTTTGTATAAATTATCTTTAAGTGTAATCTTATTTTTAGATTCAGCGTGTTGTGTTTAATCATTAATTGATAAGTCGTAGAATTAATCATGCTGACATAAATCCTGCAAAACAGGATGCTTTCAAAAATAATTGTTAAAATGTCTGAAATCTCTAACTCAATCCAGAAAGTTCTTCTTTGCATTAAATAAGTAATTTAGAACTTTGTTTAAAATTTGACATTTGAGCAATTTGATAACTTCTCTTAAATTTTCACTTACTTTCACAAACATTTGCCTTCCTCGCTGAGGCAAGGCTATAATCCACCTTTAAGAACTTTTCACAGAAAGCTCGTAGACCCACCTTCATGTATACCTAATCGAATTAGAATAAAAACTGGACAAATAATTGTGTGTATGTGTGTGATCAACACAATGCAGAGACAAACGGTCTAAATAAGAAGTTCATTTTTCTAGTGATTATCTATTCTACAACTTTGTAGATCATTGTTACGCTCTTAAAAAATAAACCTGCAAAGTTACAAAAAACACACGTTAAATTTTCTCTTTAATGACACGTTTCAAATTTTTTGACAATTGAGCAGGGATGGAATAATCGCAAAAAAAACAATTTCGCTTGCGAGCTTTCTTCATTGAACCTGAAAAAGTTGTTTCGAAATCCATAATTCCAACTTTTTCAAGTTCAGTTTTACTGTTTGAATATAAAAAACAGAATAATTTTTTTTGATCATCATAATATTTCCGTTTAATTTTATTATTGTTCCTGTATTTTTATCTTTGATTAGAATTAGGAAAAGATGAAATTTGGTACAAAATTATGTTAAGTTGTCAGTTCTATTTCATTTTTAAGTGTTGAAATATTGAGCGCAAAAGAACATTTCCAATTATTTTCCAAAAAGAATCATAATTTAAAAAATATATTTTATGATTTGTTTTTCTCTATCACTACCTGCTTAATAAAGATAAAGCTGGAATACTCAACTATTGAAAAAAGGGTTTGTTTTGAATTTCAGCCAGCCAGTCGTAATTATAGGTTATGATTTAGAATAAAACTAGGTAATTCCGGAATTACAAGAATTACTGAAGAATTGCGGAGTAAATCTGGAATTACTGAATTACTTGCTCAAAATCAGAATTATTCCGTATTAGCCACAACTTTAGTTCCTCACTTGAAAATTAATCAGCAAATAATAGATTCATAAAAGGTTTATCGAGATTTATTTTTAAACAGTTATTTTTATTGTTTTATTATTTTCTGAGGTATGTTTTCACAAAAAAAAGAATCATGGAATTATCAGGATTATAGGAATTATCAGGAATTACCAGGATTACTCTGGAATTACTGAGTAAATCCGGAATTACCCAATTACTTGCTTAAACTCCAAGTAATTCCGGATTAGTGACCAGTATGACACGATGTTGGAAACCCCTTGGCCCACCCGGGCAGACGGTAATAACAAAATTCATGCCATTTCAATAACAAATATTGTTAAAATAACAGAAGGTGTTATGGAATCTTCTTGAAAAATTCATTATTACATATATTATAAGGGTTAAATAACAGTTTATGTTATCATAACAAAATTTGTTATTGGTCTGATATGGGTTGAAAGCCAAAACAACTTTAGAATAACATTTTTTGTTATGGAAGAATACCTCCAACTGTTATTGGGATGATCGGATTAGTTGTTAAAATAACAAAAAATAATAACAAAGATTTGTTCGAAAAATAACTAAAAATGTTATTCGTCTGTTATTACAATAACAATCCAATAACAAAAAAATCATAACGACGAATAACAAATCTTGTTATAAATAACGTAAAATGTTATCGGCCTAGTATTTTCAAATATCAAAAAATGTTATTCCCAAGTTATTTCCGTCTGCTCGGGCAGGTATTTAAAAACGTAGGTTTTAAAGAAAAACTGGATGTTTGGGTATCAAAAGATCGGAAATTTTATGCCCTTTCCGATTCCACATAGGTTGACTTGTGAATCGTGGACCGGTTCGGATGCCGACGAATTTTCCTACGACGTAATTCCGGGTTGGTACGAAATTCCAACGAAAAACGGTGTTATACCCACTCCAAAATGTTTATTTAGCAATTCCATGGTAATATATTGACATTTAGTTGAATTAAAAGTTTGCAAAATTAAGTTTAGATAAGTTTTATATAGAATTTTCAGAGTTATATAAACTTTTATACTAAGTAGTTAGTAAACTTTTTATTCAATCCAAATTATTTTTTTAATGAGTCAAAGATGCCTATTTGGAGTTGGGAGACTGGATTTATGGTGATTTGTCAACAAATAACATTATTTATGTTAATTTTTTGAAAGGTGTACAAACTTTTTTTGCACCTTTTTATTTTCGCAATAGTATTTGTTATATAACTTTTTATAGAAATCATCTTTTCATGAGCTTTTTAGAGCAAAATGTTTGGCATGAGTTTCTGATCAAAACGTAGTACTAGGTTCCTGTCAAACTTTTTTACATGTTTCATCACAAAATGTGCATTGTGCCCAAGGGGTGTAAATACTTTTTTTACATACTGTAATATTACCATGTTTTTTTTTATCTGTGTGGTAAAACTTCAATTTAATGGTTTGTTGGGACTGAAAACTGTACAATTTTTTTTTCAATTCTTAATCCTCACTAAATGATTTTTCCTGAGTTTAATGAATTTGCCTATGTCGTGGTTGGTGATTGGTTATTTTACAAAATATAACCCGGGCAGACGGTAATAACAAAAATCATGCCATTTCAATAACAAATACTGTTAAAATAACAAAAAGTGTTCAGAAATATTCATGAAAAATCAATTTTTGCATAAGAGTTTAATAACTGTTTATGTTATTATAACAAAATTTGTTATTTTTCTAATATTGGTTGAATGCCAAAAGAACATTGGAATAACATTTTTTGTTATGGAAAAATAACTCCAACTGTTATTGGGATGATTAGGATTAGTTGTTAAAATAACAAAAAATAATAACAAAGATTTGTTCGAAAAATAACTAAAAATATTATTAGTCTGTTATTACAATAACAAACCAATAACAAAAAATTCATAACGACGAATAACAAATCTTGTTATAAATAACATACAATGTTATTGGCCTAGTATTTTCAAATATCAAAAAATGTTATTCCCAAGTTATTTCCGTCTGCTCGGGAAACAATAGTTTAAATATCAATTTGCACAATTTGGATTTTTGCTATAAAACAATAAAGAATCCTAAGCAACATTTGAATGCTGTTTTTTCGTTCTCTACACCCAAAACAGGCAGCGCTAGTCCGAGATAATGATGGTCTCGAGTCGAGAGAAAAGTGGTACCATTCACGGACACAGAGAACACAGCTCGAGATGGGCGATAGAACTATTCTCTCGAGGTTCATTTGCAAAAAAAGTTCATCCGTCAAACAAAAAACTAAAAGTGTTGACTACGGGAATCGAACCAGAGACCTTTGACATACCATTCCAATGACTTAACTGCCTCGGCCACCACAGCTTGGTGACCAAGGAGAGGTCAGAAGTCGATGTATGAAACTTGTTGGAAATTTATTGATTCAACTAACGAATGAACTCATTTGTTATGATGGTGTGAGTTGGTACCATTATTCTATCGATTTTTTTTTTTTTGGTGGCGATGAAATATTTATTTATTTATCTTCTTCGTCTTGAACAGACTGTTTCCTAACAGCTAATTAATTTCTTAAAACTATCTTTCGTCATATTTAAAACAAAACGGTCAGAAACTACATTAAACAAACGACAGCATACATCAAATGGTTGGTTGTGTCCATACACAGTATGGTGCACAGATAGACGAAACATAGACGGATTTCGACGAAGATTACGTGGTGGAACATAAACGATCAGAAGTTGAGACAATTTTTGACAGTCCAGCCTTTTCGTCAAAAGATCGAAGATAAACAGCTGCTGCATCCTCTGTCTCCTCTTCAACAGCGTGTCCAGCCCCAACAGACGACGGCGATCCTCGATTGATGTCTGCTCCGGCGGATTCCTCCACGGCAGCGTGCGTAATGCTAGCCGCACAAACGCGCGTTGCACCCTCTCCAACCTGGCGATGTGTACATTGTGATATGGTGCCCACACCTGGGCAGCGTACTCCAACTGGCTTCTAACTAGGGCGCTGTACTGAGCTTTTAGAGCGTGGATGTCTTTGAAGGCAGTCGTGTTTCTTCGGATGAAACCAATTGTAGCAAACGCCTTAGCCGTGACGGAAGTGATATGCTCGTTGAAAGTCATCTTTCTGTCAAGAGTAACGCCAAGATCCTTAACAGAAGATACCCGGTCTAGCAAGGATATTCCCATCATGTAGGCGTGCGTGATTGGGCGCAGCTTACGGTCGAATGTAATTACTTGACACTTTTTTGCGTTGGCCTCCATCCCGTTTTGATCGCACCACCTCATGAGCGAATCAATGTCACTTTGGAGAGCCAGGCAATCGAGCGGTGAAGTAATTGTGCGATAGAACTTCAAGTCATCAGCGTACAAGACCTTGTCGTTCTTGATCCAGTGGCAGAGATCGTCGATGAACAGAAGAAAAATTAGTGGGCCCAGATGACTACCCTGCGGGACACCAGACGGGATCATGAACAGCCCAGACTTCGAGCCACCGAGTTTAACGTAGGCTGAACGAGAAGTTAGGTACGAGTGCAGCCAAGTCGTGATCCATTCAGGGAGTCCAAGCCTTCGCAGTTTTTCAACGGCAAGCTGGTGCGGCACTCGATCGAACGCCTTCGCAAAATCCACATAGACAGCATCCACCTGGCAGCGACTCTCCATACTCCTTAAGACGTCGGTGACAAAGGTCATCAGGTTCGTTGTCGTAGATCTCTTGGCCATGAAACCATGCTGATAGGCAGATATTATTGGTTGCACGGCATGGGATAAAAACTCATGCACAATTTTCTCGAACACCTTGGGTAGGCAGCTCAAAATGGAGATCGAACGATAATTTTCCACGTTGTGCACGTTCCCGGACTTGTGAATTGGCGTGATCGAAGCCACCTTACATTTAGCAGGGAACACACCCGATTCAAGGGAGCGGTTGAAAATAATGGCGAGCGGGTTTGCTAGTGTAGCTGCGCACTGCTTTACAATGGACGGAGGGATACGGTCCGGGCCAGGTCCTTTGGAGGCGTCGGTAGAGGCCAAGACCTTGCGCACGTCTTCCTCCGTGAGACACACCAAGGGCATGTGTAACTCGTGCGGCAGGATCTTGTCCAGGGACTCGTTGCTGGGTGTAGGTTGATTGGCGCTGTAAACGGTTTTGAAAAAATCTGCAAACAGTTGTACAGAATCGTCTAGCGTTGAGGCGCTTGAGTCACGATACACCATGTCCTGCGAAATCCCTTTGTCTTGCTTCCGCTTCTTCACGAACGCCCAGAAGGATGTCGGCTCACGCTTCAGGTTCGATTCGATGCCACTGATGTATCCTCGGAAGGCAGCTTCTAAGCTCATCTCGTAGTGCAACTCTCGATCCGCCAACTCCCTGCCCAGCATTTCCGTCGGATGTTTAAGGAAACGTTTCCTTGCTTTTCGCAGCCGGTTGCGAAGATTACGGGTCTCTCGATTCCACCAAGGCTGGTGGCTGTTTGGGTGCGGACGTCGATGCTTTAGAGGTACAACCTCCCGGATAATTTTATTTAGCTTGTCGTAGAATCGTTCAACGATGTCATCAACAGATCCAACGAGTAGCAGATTAGCCCAGTCCAAGCTTGCAATAGAGTTGTTTAACGCCGTGGTGTCGCAGTTAGCAAAGTCGTAGTACGTTCCGGCTTGTTCGGCAGCGGTCCCCGTTGATTGCGTATCGAGAACTAGGATTTTGGCACTGATCCCTCAATAAATTTTGAGAGAACGATTATCTCGACTGTGAATTTTGGGTGTACTGTTAATTAGCAGTAAAGGAATATTCACAGTTACAAGAAAAACTGAACTGAATATGAGTCTTTTCTTAACATAATGAAAAGGCAAGAGTTTTATTAAAAAAAAAATGTTTTTTGGTGCCTTTTCAAAACTCACAATAAAATGCCTCCAAATTTCGAAATAACATTGAAGGAAAGAAGTATTCTACGAGAATTTAAAAACTTTTATTCGATTTGTTGTTCTGCATAATTGTGAGAATGCATTTTGAACAACTTGAAACATTTACATATTCATTGTTATCTGATGGAAATAACATTTTTATTTCCACTGATTAATTCATTCATCATCAACCATTCAAACTGAAATGCTCAACAACCGATAGTATGAACTGTACAAAGAATCGTACGTAATTAAATATTTGCTGCTTTATTGACGTTGGCAGTAACAGTTCGCAGTAATTACATTGTTATGTGCAAAATTACTCAGTCCAATTTGAATTTGTAAAGGCAACTCACACTGCTTGTGGGCTGGCTAATTTTCGCTTCCCAACATCATCAACACCACAATCATTATTACCATCATCAGCACCTTCGTCGTTGTACCTACCCTCCTCCTGAGGGAGGAAAGGTGGGTGTTTTACGAGCGGGGCAATGATTGTATGTTTCGGGCTGGAAAACGAAACGAAACAAAGCAACGCAAAAAAAAATCAAATTAATAGGCTTAACACCTGTTCCTGCCGAAAGCAATTGTTGGCCCAAATATCACGCCTGTTTTTATGCAATGCAATATTGGGTGCCCGTTCTACAGCGGGATATTTTTTTATGGTTTTATTTCAGCTGAGTTGTTCACTTTTCCCCCTCCCGAAGGACGAACGTGGCCGAGCTTTGAAAGGGGTCGGAACAACAATAGGGGAAAATTCGAAATCATCGGGAAAATATTTACCTCGCGTGCAGTAAAGCCGTTATGAGCTGCGAGCATATCAGGGAGAAACAAAAAAAAATGAAATAAATGCACGCTCGGCTGGTGAGTGAGAGAGTGTCGATATTGGAAACACGGAAATAGAATCGGATTCACTTAGTAGTGAAGTTTTCGGTTTTTATAAAATTTTTACTCAATTTCAATGAAACCATTTGACACCTGAGAACGAGAAAATGGTTTTTCAGCGAGAAAAAAAACAGCGAAGGATGAGTTGATTTGGCTAAATCGTCCAACAAACAGAACGAAGAATGTCGTACAAACTCAGGATATTTTTTTCGCAATCGTTTGAAAGTTTTTGGAAACCAAGATGAAAGCCCCAGGATCACTCAGGCTTGACTTTGTATTTTTGCTAAGATAATCAATGGAACCAATGCCAACGACAACGTACACGAACACGGAATTTTAGGAAATCTTGATGTTTTCTTGTAAAGCTAGCTTTGATAAAATCTCGCGTATTCAAATTCGATTCGACAAAAAAATTTAAAAGAAAAATTCATTCAATACAAAAAATGGCATCATATTTTAAAGAGTAAGGGCAAAGAGAGCAGTGTCATAAAGTTAAAAACATTTTTTAAGGCGATTCAGCTGTGTCTCAGAATCAGGAATATGCCGAATATGCCAGTGACAGAAACGACACCTTTTGGCTGATAGGTCGAACATTTTATTTTTTTATTTGTTTATTTGGTCAATTAAATATAAGAAATGTTTACAATAACTAAAACGTGACTTATTCATTTGAATGAAACCAAAAAGGGTCAAAATTTTCACTATTTCTCACTCCGTTGCAACGTCACGGAGTGATCGATGTGGCAAATGAAAAGTTCGACTTAAAATTAGTTTTTCATAGTCACTACTTGCAGAAAATTCAATTTCCAATCCTAGTTCCAATTCCTAAACCCTGTGATAATATTTAATTTTGGGACAGGTTTTGTTATCATTCGAGACATATTTCGAAAAAAAAGTGATTCCGTGACGTTGCAACGCCAGAATGTGTCTTATGGAGAGAAATCGTTCAGTAGAAAAAAAATTAAATCAACATTTTCTCATCAAGCTCAATTTTTGTGGGACTAATGTTATCATCAAAATCAGCTAGAATCTAGGTTTTCATCCAAATCGGACCACCGCCTTATTTCGGCATCACCCAAAGGTTTCGCCTTTATCGTAATTTTTTTTTTGAAAAGCATCAATTTTCAAACTATGGCAGAAAAAAAAATTGATAATTTATGGGAAATTGGACGAGCCTTCCGATATAAATATTGTCGAGACTGAAGTCAAGTCAAGTCTCACATAAAAAAATGGAAACAAAATCATAAAAAATAGCAAACAAGTCTCAAACATATGGGGTGTATTTTCATTTCAGTGTATTTTATCAAAAACTTCATAAACTTAACGAACGATCAAAAACGACCTATACAAACTTTAACAAAGTGAAGAACGGAGTTCTAGAAGAATTTTTTAAATCATAAAATATTTTGATATTGTACAGTAACTCAAGCGTAATTTATCAAATTGTCATAATTTTGTAAGCAATCAATTGTATGGTATATGAATAATAGTAAAAAATAGAACTAACTTTTATCCTGAATTGCACAAAATTCAAACCATATCACACTGTGGAAAACATTTTTCAATACTCTGATACCGACTCCATTTTAAGAAAATGTGTATGATTCGATTCAACCCATTCAGTCTCAGTTTGAGAAATAAGTATAATAGCAAAGTTAATTTAAAAAATAATCCGGGAAATATAAAATTTGAAAATATGAAGAACTAAAAAATTCATGAAATTTAAAAAAATACAGTAATTTAGAAAATGTTTTGAAAAAATTCAAGGAATAAAAAAAACCCAACAGTCCAATAATTATAACTCAAGAAAAATTCAACCAGTGAATCACGAAGAACAAGAATTGAGGACATAAAAAAAAAAGGAAATACAAGAGGAAATTAATAAAATTCAAGAAATTAAAGAAACCCAAATAATCAGGAAGTTCTTGAAATTTTAAATTTTTAACAAAAGTGCAAATTTAAAATCATCCAAAAATGTCAAGAAATCTATAAAATTTTAGTTATTCAAGAAATTTTAAAAAGTCATATTTTTTTCACCAATGAGAAAAAAAATCAAAAATTTAAAAAGAACGAAGTGATTGAATCAAATAAAAAAAACAAGGAATCAATACGATAAATTTAAAAAAAATCAAGATATTTTAATAATTCCCAAAAATTCAAGAAAAACATCAAGTTTCAAAAACCCTGGAAATTTAAAATTTAAAAGAAAAAGAAATTAATTTTATATCATCAAGTCTTCTGAGCAATTCCAGCTCAAATCAGAAATTTGTCTGGTACTTTTGTACCCGGCCCTCTCCGATTTCTATAAAACTATGTAAACATGTTATCCTAGGCCTTTACAAGCGATTTTTGTGTATATGGAGTCAGTTGTACTCGAAAATGACATTTGAGAGTCAAAGGCAACCCTTGGGAAATTGGACAAGCTTTTCGGTAAAAATATTTGCGGGACTGAAAAATCAAGTCTGTCATATAGAAGTTGCCAAAAACCACCAAAAAACCTATTTTTTCAACATTTTTATTTTAAAAACCACTGTATCTTCACAAGGATTGCACATAGAACAATGGTCAATATGGAGACTTTTATGTAAAATTGTCTGTGGGATCGATTCCCACTATCGGTTTTTATAAATTTTGACGTTTAGACCACTTTTCAAAAAAACAGTTTTGGTTAATGATTTTTGTATTTTTTAGGAGAGAAAAACCATCCTGCACTTTTCGAGAGTCTTTTTGTAACAATTTTGAACGAAAAAAAATCGTGACATCACCTTAAAAAAATCTCATAGAAGTGGCGTGTATTTTTATTTCAGTGTATTTTTTTCAGAATGCTCATCCAACTTCCTACAAGTTTGTCTTTGACCACTTTTTGATACGATGCAACGGCTTCGAGTTACAGTAACTTAAAAAAAAAACAAAATACAAAAATATTTAAATAACTTACGCCCTTCTCAAATGTTATTTTCGATTACATTTGACTCCATATACAAAGTTTCATTGAAATTGGAGAGGGCCGGGTACTAAAGTACCAGAAAAATTCTTGATTTGAGCTGGAATTGCTCTTCTTCAATATTCAACAATTTAAAAAAACTAGAAAATTAGGACGCTCAAATAATTCAATTACGAAAAAGTTACTGATATGAATTTATTTATTTAGCAAATCGAATAACAGTATCAATTCAACGCTTTCCACGCTCTCCGTGGGCTTTCTTCTTGGCTCTCGGCTTAGACTGACGAGTCTTCACACGTCCCACGAAGACCAGCCCCGGCGTTGGTTGATCTTCATCGGTAGTGGTGTTGATCTCCGAACCCTTGAACTCGAGAAGACCGTTGTTATTGTGACCTTCGGCAGCCTCGTTATAAATGATATTTAAGAAATAATTATAAATGAAGAAGTTTAATAAATGTTATAAAATTTTATTAATTCAAAATATTAAAATAATTTCTCAATTTCGAGAAATTGAACAAAAATCAAGAGATTCCTCAAATTCAAGACCCTTGAGCAATTCGTAAAATTAAAAAAATAAATAAAATTTCAATAAAAGAAATTAAAAAAATCAAGAAATTCAAGAAATAAGAAAAAACATAATAGTCAAGCAAAACAATGTAAATCGGCAAATCCAGATTTCTGAACAAGCAGTCTATCTTGCTCACTTTAGTAAATGTTTAGATTCTTCATGTGCAGGATTGACCGTGCTTACAAATCAACGTTGGCTCGATAACATTGTTTTGCTTGAAGTTATGTAACTAGTATCAAAATTAAAATTTGAAGAATTTTAGAGTTTTTGTTTTTGAAAAGGTCCATTCAAGTAGTGAAATATACCCATTTTAATCACTCTAAGCCGTTCGACCAATCCTCATCACTTTGCCGTTTTCCGCTATTAAATCAACATTTTCAGATGTATCAACAATGGAGAGTTGCTTGCTCACTTTTATTTAACCTATTTATTACTTTGGAACAGTCAAAAACACTTTATGAAAGCTGCATTTCATGGTCAAAGTGCTGATAGGCCGATAATAGAAATAGGCTGAAAAAGGGTATAGTTCCCCTAGGTCATGCAAATGACACGAACTTGATTACAGACTGCCTTGGAGAAACAGACTGGTTGGTGTCCAGCGACATTGGCAAATTTGTAAATTTGTAGTCATGATACCCGAGCAGACGGAAATAACTTGGGAAGGTCAGTTTTTGATATTGTGAGAAGATCAAAATCCGTTATTGGGATGATCGGATTAGTTGTTAAAATAACAAATTTCCATAACAAAGATTTGTTCGAAAAATAACTTAAATTGTTATTGCTCTGTTATTGCAATAACATACTAATAACATAGAATCCAGAACAATAGAATAACAAGGTTAGTTATTCTGAGCGGTGGATGGGGAGCACCCAAATAACAAAAACTGTTATTTTTATGGATTGATTGCATAACAAAAAGTGTTATTATTTTTTCACATGGAAAGCTCAGGCGTGATTAGACAAATCTCGTCGCAAAAAATGCCACCGGGGACGACTGGGATAGAAAAAAGGCCAACTGGGGTGAGAGGGCACCACATTCAACGTTACACCACCGGACCCGGCAAAGCATAAACAAGTTTTCAACGGCTTATTTTGTATGTATAGGTCAGTTGATCATAACGACAGAATATTCAAATTGCTTGGTTTAATTTGTTAAAATTTATCGAATTTTGAAAAGCATCTCCATTAATCTACATTAAGCATAACATTCTAGGAGTCCAATTGATTGGAAGAATAAAAGTGATATGTTCACTTTGACATATTTTCTAAACATACCTTACACTGCCGTTCCCGCTTACTGTTTTTGTATGGAAATGATCTAAAAAGTAAAAAATAATTGTTAATTTGTAAGCATTTTTTTAATTATTGAATTAAGTTTAACCTTCAGATGAATAAATTCAAATGTATCTCCAACGATGTACATTGGTCGGTGATTTTGTACTGCGAAATGAAAAAAAGAAAAACACAAAGTATCAATTCAATCAGAAAATTATGGGTTTAGTGATTTGACTTGTTTACTTTGTGGCTTTGCTAAAGTTTAGAAAAATGCATATTTTCCTAATTCAAATTTGGCTACGTTTTTGGATATATTTATAGTCAGCATAAAAATGCAGTAATTTTCAGTACAACAAAAAGCTAATTTAATAGCGAATTGCTCAGAATAACCTCCAGATTAGAGAATAAAAACGATAGAAAATCTTGGCAGCAGAGAGTTAAACTCGTAGTAAATTTCCACTAGGACCTTGACTGTAAAGAGCTGCCTAGCCCATTCTTAAACGGTCACTCGAGCAAGTGGGATTTTTTTGCAAACTTAACATAACTAAACCTTTCGCCACCCTCAGCTAACGTCAAATCAGTACAAATTGCTGCCGGATCTTTTTCCGATCTCTCTCTGAAAAGATCCGGTAGCAATTTTGTATGGTTTGACGTTCGCTGAGGGTGCCAAAAAAGGTAAACAAGTCACTTCGTGTATCAACCAATAGACTGTTTGTTTACATTCAAGGTTTCGCTCCTTTTAAAAGTTACTACGAAAATAAAGGGATTAAAAACATCATACTTATCTGACTGAAAATAGCAAATTCTTAACCGGGTTCCAACCTAACAACGCCAATTTGGGATCCGCAACAAGCGCCGCTTACGTCAAAAAGTAGAAAATAGTCCCCACCGAAATTTTTTGTTTCCAGCTGGCACGGAGTTCCGAAATCTTCAGATGATGCTGGCCAGGTGCGTTACGCAGCTTCGCAACTGCACTCCGGATTGCTGGATCCCGGTGCTGTGAATAAAGGAAATTTAAGTGTTGATTGTACGGATAGATCGATCGGCACCACGTTCATTAAAAGCAAGAGGAGACTGAGTACTTTGATGGAGATTGGACAAAATTTATTTAATAAACATGGAATTACCTGCTGGCTGCGTCACTCTTCCTCCGCGAAACGAACCTGTCACCAACAAAACAGCTGTCGACGCTAAAACTTCTAGCTGCGTCGCGATTTTCAACTCGCAAAAACACATTCAATTCGCGAAAACTCTAACCAAAACAAAACACACGGTTTGTTTTTCCGACGCTCAGTTTTTTTCTCCGTCAACTAAAATCACCTTCGCGGCGCAGTGATGCTCCAATCGAAACGGAATTTTCCTCGGAATTGCCCGTAAGCAGACTCGGGAATCACCAAGGCAAACGCGGATCACCAAAAACAAAAAGTTTTCTTCTTATTTCCAGCGACTTCACGCACAAAAACACGAAAGCACTCGCGACTACCACCCACCGCAACTGTTCGCAACGAAACAAACAATCAAAACAAAAGCGCAATCTCAGCGCCTGCTGCGACGGCTGCGACCGACCGACCGCTCAATGTTTTGACAGGGGAGGGAGCGTCCACAAATGACGCATGCGCTTTTAGTTTATACAAAAAATTAAGATTTATTTTTTTTTCCCGATCTGTTTTAAATTCAATATCGTTTAATTTGTACAACTCTTAAACCTGATAAAAAGGTTAGTTAAACTTATCGTAACCAAATAAAATTATAATTACAACTAAATCTCGCGCATTCCAATACACGTTTAAAGAATAAGTTAATAAGATGATGATCCCATTGTTTAAATTGTCTGAATCGGAAGTTATCAAAACCGCAGAATAAGTTCTCTAGTTTTGCTCGTTATTTGCATAATATGTTTGTTTATCATAATTATTTTTGCTAGAATGTTAGGTACGTCATTTGCGACAGAACCTACTGGTCGATTTGAAGCTGAATGAATCGATTAAATCGATCAGTGCAATATCGCATGCAAGTAAAGTGCATTGTAAGTTGCATGCCACCAAGGTGGCGTTCTTTTATTACGTGACGCGGGAACAGGAACAAAGTTTGGTCATCAAACAATAATAACAACAAAAGACGGACAGTCGGCAACTGCAGTGCAAGTTTTCGGTCGTTGTTATTCATGCTCAAGTTGAATGAAATCGAAACGATGGAATAATGCTGCAACGGGGACGGAAAGAGCGGAACTTTTTGTCCAGGAGCTGCGCTTGCTGCCGAGCCACTTGACGATGGTGCGCCCCTGGGTGCAGAATAGTTGTCCGCAAAGCGGCCTCAATTTAGAACTGTCAAAGCGGAACCAAAATACTGTTCGCAAAATAATATCAAGAAGTGGCAAGTATTGTGATCGATCTATAATTTATTTTTTCAGGAATAAAAAAAAGTCGTTGGCGTCGAGCTATTAAGTTATTCGAAGTTGGCCTGAATCGTTGCTAAAATTTCAAAATCGCTATGTCTCACGCAAAACCAATGTTTATGACGCTTTTTGAAATGTTAGCGACGAATTATCAATAACTATGAATGGTACCAGCCAAATAATATTGGATAATCTTACTCCGATATTATCACTGCACATCAAAGAGACATTATCTCAGAACATCCATTCGGTTGCTCTTCTGATTCACGAAATTCCACCTACTCTGACACAATTTTTCATCACGTGGAAAACAAAAAAGGCCTCTTTTGGCCGCCCATCGTTTAGTACACGAAGAAAAAAGTGGGTTGCGGTTAATTTTCCATCGAAAACATCAAAATCATCAGATCTGAAATGTTTCAAAACAATTCACTTCAGCAGCAAAAAATATGTCACGCTTGAGCTTGAACAAAGCCTTCTACTTTGTTTATGTTTACAGCTGTAGTGTTGTTGTATTAGTGGCGAGCAGTGAGGAGCTTTCGAAAATCACGTTACGCATTCTGTCTTTTCAGCACCCAGGTGCGCCCTGCAGGAGATGATCGAGTACCGTGAGCAGCCAGCACCGCACCAAATGTGATGCTGATAAATGTCTGATCAGGATGCCGGAACAAGTAGTTAAACACGACCGGAAGATTGTTAAAAACTGCCCTTTTTGAAGATGGTGCTGCCGTACCTGGTCCCGGAAAGAGGAAAATAGTTCTAGAAGGAGCGTGTACGGTTGGTGCCAGTTTTGGACTACACGAGCCTCCTTCACTAGAGATTTAAAAAAAATCGTGCAGCAGGTGAGTTTCAACAATGTTTAATAAAGATTTTATTTAATTTTTAACTATGATTTGTTTTTACAGATATTTTACAGGTTAAACGCTGAACTTTAGAGCGTAACTGGACCGGCCAAGTCATTCTGCTGATTTGTAACGAACCTACGCTGGCAGTTCCGGATTAAGTTTGGTATTGAACGAATCGTTCTGTATCGGACTGTGCAACCAGGAGTTGGCGCAAGAGCTGGCGCTTAACGAACATGGCCGAGGGACGGATTAAGCGCGCCACAAATCTGCTTTTCGTTCGGGATCAGTCAATTCCGCATTCCGCGCCAACCTTACAATTTTAGTCGTGCAAGCTCGGGCTGTCCACGGCACTCTCGATCGTCGGCTTTAACCCAGTGACTAACGCACGAGACACCAGCACGGCCACTGAACACGTTGGAGACGTTTGGTTCGGTAGGTGTTATTCCTCCACGTGATGCTCCAGAAATGTTCATGACAAAATATCGCTTCTTTCAGGATGATTCCAAGGTGGCGTTGATGTGGGCCTAAGTCAACAGTGCCTGTTTCGGAAGTGGGACAGCGTTTCTCGCGTGACCCGCTTTACTTTCCATAAGTCACCGCCGACAATAGCAACTGCGAGGGCTCGTTGGAAAATACTACCCGTACCGGAAGTTACCACCGCTTCCTTTTTGCTAGTAAAAGGACGATCTTTGCTTGACGAAAGTCACCTAGCGTCATCACGAAGTAATCGTCGTAAAAACGGCGACCGGCCCAGCGGCCTTCGTTAATCACTTCCGTCAGAATAAATCGATTGCTGCAGCTGATTATTCAAAAGTTTAGGACTCAATAAAGCTGGAACATTTATTAAAGTGAAATATGTAAAGTAAAACCTTAAAAATGTAATAAATGTCATAAAATTTAACCATTTACTATTTTAAAGCTGAACAAACAGCTTTGGGCATAAGACAATTAACTACGTCGAATAAAATCTTAAACGATTATTTTTTTTAGCCTAAAAAATCTAAATAACATAGAGAAAACATTTTTTATTTAAACAACATCAACAAAAATCAAACAGATTTTGATAAATGCCAATTGTTTTTATGCCATTTAATAGTTACAATAAACAAAAAGTGATATTTTTCTGTTACCTCATGCTCGGGTCGGGTATGAAAAACATAACTTAAACTGTTATTATCGTCTTATTCCTCATTTTCAATGGAATAGCAAACCAATAACAGTTCCTGTTATTATACAATAAAATGTAAAAAAATAACTGAAACCGTTATTATGATCTTATTACATATTTCCAATGGAATATCAAACCAATAACAGTTCCTGTTATTATGGAATCAAATGGTAAAACATAACGTAAACTGTTATTATTATCTTATTCCACATTTCCAATTGAATATCATCCCGATAACATTGTTTGTTAAAATAACAGAAACTGTTATTATTTTTTCTTCCAAAATTTATTTGCAAGAATATTCAATAACAGTTTTTGTTATTTTAACAAAATCTGTTATTGAAATGACATGAATTTTGTTATTACCGTCTGCCCGGGTAGTTATCGCCGCAGTTGTGAATCGCATTTTCAGTGTTTTTCTTTTAATTATTTCATTTAGGATAAACTACGTCGATACTTTTTCGGTAATGTTTGGACCCCATTCGGCAATGCTATTTTTTTAAACTGAACAATTTGAAACTTGAATTAAAAATCACATTCCTGCCACATATGTTCCAGAAACACTACAGAGATTAGCGCTTTATGAATGGTTAACGAAAATTTAACTTTTGAGGAAAAACTGCAACCTCCTAAGGGTAGATCCAGAATCGTTTTTGACATCAAATGAGCAATAACTTATTGGAATGGAGATTTCGTGCTTTAAATTTCAAGAGGGCACATATGTATATAAACATATATATGTTTATTATTGTGTTTTTTTAAATGCTAGGCTTAATTCAGGTTTAATTTGTATTGTTTTTGCCTTTAAAATGAATTGTTAAAATGCAACGCTTTCCCATCAACCCAAAAGCACCCACTTTCAACGTGTTCCCCCCCGTTAGTCACCGGGCACCGGGTGGAAAAATGGTGAACCATAAACAACAGCAGAAATACTGCTCCAGCACACCGAGCAGAACAAACTGTGAAAACATTCCAAATTTTTGCGTGAATTTATGCTGTCAGTACGCGCTGGCTGTGGTGGCTCTGGCGCTGAAGAACCAACATTTACTTTTTTTTGCCAGGGATCCTAAAAAACAGGCTTATATCCAACGGAATTTGTGTGCGTTATCTATGAGTTTGAGTAAAATTGGTACCGTAATCTGGGGTGAATCGGGACTACAGTCTGAATAGGGACAGCAGTTTTTAGAGCACTTAAAGCTTTTAAATTTGAAAATTGATGTACACATTTTGTTGGCCTAAGTCTGTTCTAACCGAAACCATCATGAAAAATCAAAATATTGTGCTCCAACATGGTTAAAACTGCTGTCCCAATTTGCCCCATGTGTCCCAATTGACCCCAGTTTACGGTAGAGCTTAAAAGCTGGCATGCATGCACTTTTAATGGTTCGTTGCGTTGTTTGAATAGTAAACTCGATCGAAAATTTACGAGTTTTTTGAAGCCTCGATTTTATAATCATCTTTTTGCTTTTGTAACATGTTACAGTTATCCGAAAAAATCCATTTAAAATACATACCCATATTATTATTTTTTTGTTTTGGTTATTTCTCAACTTGCTTCTTTGCGCGGATAAAAGTTGAATTTTAAAACTAAACAAAATGTTACAAAAAGAGAGTGAAAATTTTCAAACCCACTCATCAGAATTTGGGTCCAACCACCTATTAGACAAAGTTGCTTTCAAAATAGATTAACACGCATCACGAAGTGGAAACAGCAAAAGCCGACCCCACCCCCTCTTTTGTGGGGTTGGTTTGGGGGTGGGTGGGCGTTTCCCTCAGCTGATATGGCTGGGCGGAAAACAAAAACCAAACAGCCTCTAGCGCAAAACAGCTGCAGCTGAAGTGATGACAGATTAGATTTTAATGAATTGCCTCCACGTGAGAAGAAAAGCACCGTGTTGGGAAGAAAATGTTCTTGCAGAGATTTGCGGCTTGTGCAGCAGCTTGAGCTTCAAGGTTTAGCGATATTTTTTTTATATTGAACAATTTATTGTTATATGAAACCATTGAACAAATTACAAAAGTTACAAAAGTTTATTATGAAGACGCTATTCAAACTTTATAAACAATTTGTTTCTAACGCCAGATTAATCAGACACGATTAGGAAACTGCCTCATTTTGGCCGTAACGATTGCCAACGAAGTATGCAATATTTCCATCGGAAAAGTTTTGCTCCATTTTTGCTTCAAAGGGACTCAATTTTCCTTGTTCCTCGCCCCTTGAAAGGCACGCAAAAAGAAGAGGGAGAGTTTATTTTTATGCATCCATTTTTTTAAGCTTTTTTTTTTCTTCTGCGTCTCATTTGAGGCACCGATTGGGCTTCACGTTCCAGAGTAACGTGACCGGTTGTTGGCCGCCAAAAGTACCCTGTCTGAAAGGCCTGAACTTGCCGAAGGAAATTAGTTTCCGTCCTTTCCTTCACGAGAATTTCTCAAGAGAAGTTTGACTTTCAAAATTATTTTTTAACAGAAAAGTATTTTATTCCAAAAGATATTCGGATTAAACTTTGTCCATGTGGAATTTTCGAAAATCTGAATCTTGAGAGGGGATTTTCTAATCGAATTGGTGTCTTTGGAAAAGTTTAGGGATATGATCATGACTGAGCGGATCCAGCCACGCAGTCTAGTGGTAATGCTTCCACCTCGTAATCGATAGATCGGGGTTCAAATCCCGGCTCGTCTAGATTCGATTGCCTGTTAAAGGAAAGACAATGTATATCATCACAAGCTGGACCTTACCACATCTTAGAGAAGGCAGATCACCTCATTTAGAATGTTAAAATACTCACTAAAACATGTTGACAGTAGTTGAGTAAAAATTGTTACTTCATCCACTCTGTAAATGCTATTCAAGAGTGTTTCCCTCCGGAGAACAGTTAAAGATTTATTTTTTGGTAAAAAAATATCCTATTTTATTATTAATTTTTTTGTTTTTTTTTTTACTTCCGTTGGAGTTTAGGATGCATGTACCGGTTAAGTGCATTTTTGGAAAGAAATAATTTTTGTTAAAAATCAAAAATATTGTCAAATTTAATTTTATGAGTCAATTTCGGGAGGCGGAACAGCACGCACGCCTTGCAGGATTATTCGTGTTTCGAGCGTAATTTTTTCAGTGATTGGTGTTCTTTTTGTGCTTAAGTTAAGATTACATTAATTGTTTTGTGATTTTAAAAGCCCTTCCTATATCACCCGTTGATCAGAAGGTACGGCGTCGAGTAAATTGTGCAGTTATTTTTCAAATAATGTGTTAAATTTTCACGATGAAAAACTCGTTTCTATAGAATCGTTTATCGAAAGACACGCTGACATTAAGGATAGATATTTTATTTTTCATAAGTCCTTCTTTTATCGTTGATTGGAAGGCACGCCGCCAGTTTAGTTCGTTTAAGTATTGTTTTAATTTCATTACAATCGGTTACGTGGTGTCCTGTTTCTTTTCGTTTATATTCTTTGATCGTAATAATTAGTTCCAACTGGCAGTTTTAGTATTAACTCATCAAACTATCGATTTTATGAAGAGTAAAGCATCTTTTATTTACTATTTTTGAAATTTGCTCGCGTTATCAACAGTACAAATATACTGATAAGTCCAGCCCATAGCACTACTGCTCGGCTGGCACGCGTTCGATTAAAAAACTTTTTAAAAAAATCAATTATTTAGCTTTCCGCAGCCAGCTGCCTAAGATTTAAAATTTTCAACCGATAAACAAAATGCTCATGGTCACATCACTGCCACTCGTGAATCCTGACCTCATACCCATCTACTAACCCCCTCAAAACAAATGTGATACTATGTCGGAGAAGCAGTCGATTGGGCGGTCTCACTTCCCCGTGACTCTACCAGTGGTCGTGGCCGGCGCCGGTATTGATCAGCATTATAAAGGCCTTTGAGAAGTTGCGAAGCGAGGAAAGATGGCTTCCACTCATCTTCCACAGCTCGTAAATGTAACTGAATGTGGGCACCTATGCTTATGCTTATGCTTAATATTTTCAAAAAAACGAAGTTGACTTTATAGCTGTCGGCCACCATTGCTAGTACCAACCACTAGTATCTTCCTTTTTAACTGCAAGGACTTCGCCGCCCTGGGCTCCTATGTGTATGAAAGTATGGCATGGAGCGACGGCGCCGAATACCCATATTTTTTAATATTTTCAAACTTAATTTAATAAATCAATTTCAAATTCAAAATAAAGTTTGCAATCGAGAATGACTTGGCAATTTATAAGATAAAGTGCAACTTTTTCAAGACCGTCAAAGTTGTTTTTTTGAAAAGTGGGGATTTTCTCAGTGTCATCTATTTATCCCTCATTTTTCAATTCACGATATCTCAAGAACTATTGATTTGATTTTCAATAAAATGATATTTTCTGGTCTTTTCAAATAAAATTATTTAATTTTTTTTGAATTAAGGTTACTGCAGGCTTTTAAAATCTTCGCAATGACTAAAAAAAAATTAAGTAATTTTAAATAAAAATAGCAAAAATTTTGCAAAATTTAATTTGTATAACATTAAAAATCAAACCAAGTTGGAAATTAAGGACTCATTTCTCACAAAATATCAACTTTAAAAGGCGTACAAATAATTGTACGAAATTTTATACGTTCTTTAAAAATATGTTGCACAGATGATTTCTTATCATAAAGTGCAAAAAAACTGAATATGTTCAAAAAAAATCTATCAATGTCTATAGCTGGAAATCAGTGCTTTTAATAAAACAAAAAAAATTGAGTCATTTTCGATTGAAAGTTTGATTTTTCATCAAAACATGATATTTGAAAATTTTTCAACATTCGCATGGAAAAAATATTTTTAAATGAGTTATATATCAGTAAAGTTGTCTAGCAATCATTAGTTTTAAAAATCCAATACTTAAATATACATGAAAAAATTAAATTGAAAAAAACAGAATTATAAATACTTCTAAACAAGTCAAAACATTCTGAACATGATTATTAACGCAGGAAAATGCACTTCAATTTATTTTCGTTGATAAGTTTAAAAAGTTAAAAAGGAAATAAAACTTATAAGAATGAGAATTGTTATTGCAAGCCACCAATTCAACATTTGAATGGTATATAGATTGTAAAATGCATTTCAAACCAGTGCAGTTGTTTTGCAATCATTAGTTTAAAACATGTTTGAAAGCGATTTTTTTTTTGTCAGTTAAAAGCTGAAATAAAACGTGTAGGCAGTGTTGCAAATGAGTGATAGAAAAGCTATCAATTGATTATCTCTGCACCAAAAACAGCCGAGAGTATAGCAGCCGTCTCTATAGCTTGTGAGATCTCTTCTTGTGTTTTGTGATTCCCAGCGATGTCATTCTCTCTCTCTATCACTCCTCCCCTTTTCTTCGACAATGCATTCTCACCGCAGAGTCTCTCAATCTCTCCGAAAACTGCAATGAGAGAACGCGAGATAGCGATTAGGAGCCGACCACGCATGACGTCCCGTTAAACTGCGTTTGCAAAATTGGTTTTGCGCCGGCTTTTGTGGTGAAACGCTGTTGCGGTAGGATGATCGTTGAAGCGGGAATGAGAGAGAAAGGGAAAATGTCAATCGCGAGTGTGTAAACACAAAAACGTGTTCGGCTATGTTCGGCGCTGAAAGTTTCAATAAGGAGAGAAAAGCAGTTGTATTTGAGGCATGAATATTCAGGCGGTATAATTGTAGTTTCTGAGAGCTGATATTTTGATATTTTAACAACCCTGCGTGTAGGTAGCTGAAATAAAACATTTTCTTTATTTAAAACATGTTGAAGCAGTAGACTATAGGAAAGAACTGTAAAATAGTGTAAAACATGAGTCGAATAAAGACTGCTTTTCCTAAGAACAGATTTAAAACACGAAATGTTTCTCTATTTACCTATTGAAACATAAACGTCAAATCATGCTTTAATAGTTATAAAAGTGAACAGTGTTTAAATCAATCTAATGATGAAGCGCTAAAGTTGACACTTATAATGTTAATTTAAATGTAATTATTTAAAAAAAAATCAATGCAGATATTTTTTTTTTAAACTGTGAAATTTCAACTTCTGCCCTTATGTGTAATATAGTCCTGATTTGCATGAAATCTGTTGATATTTTTACATTCATTAAACAAATTAAACCTAAAAAATTGTCAACCTTCCAAAATCAAAATTATTTGCTGGTTGAAATTAATTATACAAAGTATTCCATTCGACAGAGAATTGCTCTCCTTTTTCTGTTGGAAAGCTTAAAGTAACAAACTCAGCAACGCTAGTGACGTGGCCGGTGACGGGGCGGTACCCTTAAGATGGCGTGAGATGGCGCTGTTCGGTGCTCCACAAGATAATAAGTTGAAGTGAGGCGAACCAGGGGGAGGACCCAAAAAAAAACCAACGTGTCGGTCGACGAGAAAACGACCAGCAACGTGAAAAACGTAAGAATTAAAGTAAATTTTACCCCCGGGGTGATAACCGTTTGCGCCGAACGTCCTGGGGGTGGAATTTTGCGCGAGCCTTTTTCGAGCCTAATTTAGTGTTATACAGAGGCGCGTGGGAGGTTTTTTTCCGTGACAAAAGTATAAAGCCTCCGGAAAAATAGCCCAGAACGGGTCGGCGTTTCGTCGTCGAGCGTCGTTTAAAATAATTATAGATCCAGAACTAATGAGCTCTGCCCTGATGCTAACTGGTGGTTATTGGAGCTACTTCTGCAGAGATCTCCGAGGGGTCATCTAGTTGCTTCTTAAAAGATTGTTTTAACGGGGCAGAAACGGAGAGTGAGCGTTGTGTTTATTTTCAAACGATTTGCTGCAGGCAATTTCACAGGAAGTTAAGTGAGTCTTCTTCAGCACTCTGCTACAGAACTGGGAGGGCGTCGCAATGACGGGGTCTGAAAGTTACAGCATGGTGATTTTCTTCCGAGGTTAACACCGGCTGGGTAGAATGCTAATTTCATTGGCAGTATTTACTGGGGGAGTTGAGTTTAGGGGGGAGTTGTGATTTTTCAAGCTAGAAAAAAAAACTTGTTATTTTGCCAAAGGTTTGATGATTCTACATTGATTTTCTCATTTAAAAAAAAGCAAAAAAAAAAAAAACATTATCTTCTTCTGAACAAACACTGAACAATTAATTTGGCAGGCGTTTCAAAATGGTTACGCTGTCCCAGCGATGGAATAATCATCATCAAAAGAAAATCATTGGACGTTCATCAAGAGAAAAAATCCGAAGGGAGCAGGCTCTCCTCACTCGCGCACGAAAGATCGGTATCTTGATTATTCCGTGGATCATCTTTTTCACTACTACACTTGCAAGTGTATCGTCACACGTCGAAAAATGGCCTGTCACATTTTGTAGATGGCCAATGTGTGTAAACAAAGTGGAATAAATATTATTAAGGGGTGCTGACAAGGAAATTCACAAAAAATCATCCGCAGATTGATTTCTTAGAGAATTTCGGGAGCGATTTTCTTTTGCGTGAATTGCCTCCTCTCTCTTTCGCGGGTGAAGAAAGTTCGCTAGCGAAATTGATTCTTTTGCGATTATTCCATCCCTGCGCTGTCCGCTTTGTACGCGGATGATCGTGTGTTCGAACCCCAAGTAACATTTTTTCCCAGGAGTTCTACAAGAGCGCTTCAAGATAGCTACAGAATAGCAGTTTGGACCGCGGTAGGATAAAACTCTCTTCAAGTACTCTTCCAAACTCCTGAAGATGTTTTGAAGAGAATTTTATCCTACCGCGGTCCAAACTGCTATGCTGTAGCTATCTTGATGAGCTCTTGTAGAACTCCTGAAAAAAATGTTACTTGGGACCCCATCTGTCTTGGTTGTTGTTAGGCCGTTAAGTCATTCCAGGTGTGGGAGTCGTCTCCCTGCTATGAAGACAAACAACACACCAAACCAAGTCTGCTCCGGTGGAATCGCTGGTGGCGGTTGTTCTCGCAATCCAAAGGTCGTCAGTTCGAACCCTTAGGTGAAAGGTTCGAGGTTCGAGGTTCGAGCAGAAACTTGCGGTCTCACATTTTTTTTATATAAACACCATCATCCCGGTACGATAATCGAACTCACGACCTCTGGATTGGACATCCAGTACGCCGCTAGTCGAAACCCATCCCCTACAGGTCAGGATTCCCAGTGAGCAGATTTTCTCTTTGAAGGGATCTGACTTTGCCAAGCCAGACAGGAATCGAACCCATCACCTTTCACTTACAAGGCGAAACCCGTTACCTCACGTCCACGGAAGCTCGGCAATCGAGCAGAAACTTGCATTAGAGACCACAAAAGTCCTGGTGATAAAAGTAAATTTTAAAGGCAGAACGAAGTTTGTCGGGTAAGGCTTGTTTTACAAAAATCTTTTCAAAGTCTATTCTCGACTGACGAGAATGCCCTGTTGTCAGTGCACTTTCGTGGCTGCCAGTTCATGTTAATGGAAAAAAAGGATTAAAATAACAAAAAACAGTGTTTCCAGAGGAAGTCTCCTGGCATCACTGGCATCCTTTTACACGCGCTGCTGGTGGTGTTGGTGGCCGACCATTGTTCTTTATTTGCCTTTGCTTCTCGCTCGTTTTTCGTCAGCCGTCGACGGGAATGGGCCAGCCTTCGATGAGTATCGCTAAACGACAAGTGACTCAGGGCTAGTGCGTCCATCCCGGGAATTAACGGGACAAAATTCCCGGCACTTTTCCAAAGCCGGGAATTCTCGAATCCTGGGGATTTTTAAATTTTGTCCCGCAAATTTCCGAAATTGAAAAAAAAAACATTATTGTCTGGAAATTCAGATTTGGTTGTGGAAATAGACGAACAGTTCAATACTTATTAGTCGATACGAATTTTAAAGCATTAAAATTAGTATTCGGCATATATCAGCATTCATTTGGCTTTTTAAGGGAAAATTGTTAAAAAAAATCGTGTACAGTATATATGGGTGCGGGACATTTCTTCGAATGTCGTTTCGCCGAATGGACATTTCGCCGAAGGTCGTTTCGCCGAATGGGTCGTTTCGCCGAATGGACATTTCGCCGAATGGACATTTCACCGAATGGACATTTCGCCGAATTAAAAAAAAGAGAGAAAACAAAAAAGGAAAAAATAAAAAGAAAAAGAAATGGATAAAAAAAAAGTACTAAAAACGGGTTTGAGAATACTTCTGTGAGTTTTTGCATTCTTTCAAACATGAATCGTTCTTTGTTTTAGCTTTTGGTAATTTTTTTGTTTTTTATTTTTTTGTTTGCCTTTAATTTTAATCTTTTGCCTTTCTTACTAAAGAAAGGTATAGGTTTTACTTTAAAGCTGGACGTCATTTCCATCTTCGTAATTATGTCGATTCAGCATGAATTTTAATCGGAAAAATCGTCAAAAAATCACACTGCATCGATTTTCGACGCCAAGTCGACAAGTTGTCAAGTTGAGCTTCGAATACTGGCGCGAGAATGCTGGCGCATCTATTTTGTGGCTCGACTTATACTCGTTTTGTAATAGCTTGTCTACCGATGTTTCCTACAACATGTAAGATATCGTAGCTTTTCGGTTTCTTTTGCCCTGTCCGTTTTTGCATAACTGTCCAATGTTTATGCAAAAACTTTTGTGACATAGGACGTTCATCCGGCTACAATCATTTTGTTTCCCGTGTGCTCCTAAAATCGCCTAAAAGTAGACTTCATTTTTTCGTGATTTCGTAAGTTTATTTAACAGGGTTCATTGGATTCCAATAGGAGCTTTCTAAGCTTTTTATCGTTTATATCGCTTTCAAAGTTTTCAATGCTGGCGACGCCAATGGCTTTCTACCTAAGGTACTCGCGATTGAGTGTGTAGTGGTGCGGTTTTTAAAAAATAGCTATCTCTGACTCTGTCACTTTCGTAGAAGCTGAATGGCTAGCTTCCCTGCACCGTCCGGCACACGCGGTTCACTTGTACCTCGGTTTTGCTTGGCTTGGTACCAGCCTCGAAACGACGCGCCACACTTTCGGCAAATGCGCGCTGTCAAATCCCATACTGCGCGTTTTGTTTGTATTGATCTTCTTCTTCGAATTGCATGGCATTGTTGCCGAGTATGTTTTTTATTGCACCAAAAGTGCAAAAAATCGCTGGCAACAGTGTCTGCCGCACATTCTGAAATGCCGCGCGGCGTGTACCTTTGAAAGAAACGGACAATACCAACACACAAAAGGGCTCGTACCGAAGCAAAAAAACCAAAACCGCGGTGTGCGTTGTCACTGGCGCATGGGAAGCTTGCTATAATCGCGTTTGTCATAAACGCTTGTTTGATTACAAACTTACAAACATATTGTACGATTGAAAATATTTTTTTGGGTGAAAATTTCGTTTTTTATTTCTTTTGGAAATCATATCATTTATAATACATTGCTTTCATCATAAGACTTTCTTTTGTGCTGACGTTATAAATAAACAAAGTCTATGTTATGAATTGAAAAAGTTCTACCATCGTTATATTCTTTAGTAAGAAAGGCTCTTTCTCACCCCAGGTGGGATTAAATCGGGTTTTTTTTTCAAATTCGGCAAAATGTCCATTCGGCGAAACGACCTATTCGGCAAAACGACCTTCGGCGAAACGTACCAGATTCCAGATTTTATTGATTCCGTTTAAAACAGGAACATAACAAAACAATAAGTACCGCGATTTCCAAATTTATTATTCAAAAAGCTCCTGTACCTATTTAGACCGTAGTCCCGATTTTCTCCAGTTAGCGGTAGTGACTTAAAGGTTATTTGTTAAATAAGTTTTTTATAAGACATGAAATTCTAAATTTTTCTTAATTTTTACACTGACTGGTATCATTTTATTTGTTGTCTTTTCTTTTTTTTCTAACATTTTCAATGATTTTTTTTTCTGGTCAAGTTTCTTGTCAAAAAATAAAAATAAAAAAATATATTTTTTAAATATCAATTTAATTTGAATCACATTGGATAAAAAATGTGTTTCAAATGTAAAAATCAAATGTAAAATCCAAAGTTCTTGTTTAGATTGATGTGTAGATTATCAACAATTTAAAGTATTGAGCTAACTCTATGATTTTAAGCTTAAAAAACTTAACAAATATAATTTAAATTTTCTAATATTTTGAAAACGTTGTGTGTTATTTAGTAAAGTACTTTATTTTCCGATGTCTTTCCAAAAATATGTTTTTCTTTTTAAAAAATAAAGTCATCAATTCCATCAGCGATATTAACAGTCTCAATTCCTCAAATGTTGTGCCCAACACAGTCAAATGCTTGGAATTCCCATATTGGGATTAAAATCTCTCAATCCTTGCACCATATATCTGGAGAAACATTTGAAAAGGGCGCATATGCATTTCGACAACTCGAAATAATTCGCAAACAATATAAACAAGGTAGGTGGCAATGTTCAAGCTCAAGCATGACTTAGTTCAAACGGTCAAAATGCTTATCTCGTGTCGCTCTAGAAATGTCAAGTGTCAACATTCCACCGATCCGATATTGCTCCCGCTAATGGAAGCTCTCTATCGCGTTAATCTTCATTCCATCAACAGACGTATCGGTGTTGCGAAAAAAAAACTGGAAATTCTTCAACCCAGACACTTACACAAACACCCACACGCCAACTTCTTTTTTTCTTTTTCTGTTTTTGAATGACAAATAATGATGATGGCGATCATTATCGTTATAAATTCTTTTGATGCCCCCTCCCAAATGATGGTGGTGAAATGTGTGATGAGATGAGGTGAACGTGTATGTGTGGGTTGTACGTGGGCAAAGGTGCTCAGAGATGCATAATCGTTAGGTGTTGAAAAGGAGCATGGGTAAGTAGTTGTGGTTATGCCTATCAAACTCAAGTGTATTCGAGATACATGTCAAAATCTGGAGTTTTTTTTGATTAGGTCCTATAAACATATGAAAGACAATAGTTTATTGGTCCTTTTCAAAAAAAAACTCTGGAAATAAAGAAATAAATATTTGACACTGTTTCAAAATACATTCGAAACCGACATTAAAAAAAAAATCATAAACTTTAAAGTATTGTTTGAGTCAAGATTGCACAACACTAGCGAATGTGATGGAGCAAAACATCAAGATGCAAAGAAGGAAACAACAAATAAAACAAAAGACCAAGTGAGAGCGCAAGGAAGAACGAATACAAAGAGGAAGTGACGCGACAAAGCTTTCATATCGAATGAGTGTGTTTGTGTGCGTTTGAAATTCTGAGGAGCTTCCACTCTGTGAGAAGGGGACCAACTCTGCTTTTATGACCAACTCCGTTGCTTTGTCTCGCACTTTTTGCCGACATTGGCTCATAAATTATGCATGTGAAGTACACGTTTCACGGCTCATCGCATCGGCATAGGGTTGATATTGTTCTGCCGTGAGCGAGGCGAGAAAATGAGTTTTTCCACGAGCTTTCAATGTGTTGGTGTGGGGCTTTGACTGTGGATCACTGTGTTACGGATTCTTGGGGAAAGCTTTTTGGTTGATTGCGTTCAACGCGCGCACTCTGGGCATTGTATGCTGTGAGCTGATGGAATCAACCTGGGGCAGGATTGGCCATCGTAAGCGGCACCACTAACTGGCCATGACGGTTGACAGGTGCCATGGGCTGGTTTCTAAGGTTAGAGAGCGGTGGTGGGAAAGAATCGCCGGGTTAATCGTTTCATTTCGATGGATTCGATGTTGTGATGTGCGATTTTTTGACACTTAAATCAAATAAAAACCATAAATTGATAAAATAAACTATATTCCACCAAAAACTTTAAATATTGATATTATCATAGTTCTCACACTGCAACTTTTGATAAAAGGGTTAGGAGAGGATAAATCCCAATATGACCAAGAGTACTTTACTCGTGGGTTTTTTTTCAAAAAAAAAGTACCTATACCGAGGCTCAAACCCAAGACCTTCATCATAGTGAACCGTGACTTTGTCGTATCGGCCCTCATGGTTCGGTGGGTAAGTGGCGGTCATTTGTCCAGCCACTCAATGGGATGATTTCAATGAACGAATGAACACGATTTGTTGTTGTAAGCGCATTTCTTTTTGAGAGGACCATACGCTCGGTCGGTAACTTTGGGTGTAGAATTAGCTCAATACTATTAATTGGTGATCTGATTTCAGATGCATAAATTTGCGCTTTACAAAGAATTCTTGATGAATTACTAGCGATTTTAAATGTTTTTTCAATAAATATTTTATTGAATATTTTGGCTAACATTATTTGTTTGCCCCTTATTTTTTCGGGATATTTTTAACCCTTTTGGCAACACTTTAGGAAAAAAAAAAACATTATTTTCATGAATTTATAGGTATTTTCAAACTTATACAATTTCTGAAAGATTCGAAACTTTACTACGATCTATAATCAACATTAAGAATAAAAAAATGTATTTTTAAAAGTGCGTCCATTCTGGGATTACCCGCGATGGATTCCCGAGAATTTTCCAAAGTGGTGAAAGTGATAAAAGTGGTATAATTCCAAAAAATGTTGTTGACTACTAAGTAAACGGATAGAACCCTTAACAATTGATTTTAGTTTGAACATAAATCAGCATCAATCTGGGTTTGGCGAAAAAGCCTGCCTCTTTAATGCTTTATTGTGTGTGTGTGTGTGTGTTTTTTTTTTAATATAATAGGTTTGGTAATATGGTGGTACCGCAAACCGGGGGGACATTGATAGGATTTTAATTATTGTTTTAAATATTATGAGCAATTCTCTACGAAATCGGTCCTTTTTCTTTAATTTTTAATTTTGTATTTTTTAATCCGACTGAAACTTTTTTGGTGCCTTCGGTATGCCCAAAGAAGCCACTTTGCATCAATAGTTTGTCCATATAATTTTCCATACAAATTTGGCAGCCGTCCATACAAAAATGATATATGAAAATTCTAAAATCTGTATCTTTTGAAGGAATTTTTTGATCGAATTGGTGTCTTCGGCAAAGTAGTAGTTAAGGATAAGGACTACACTGGAAAAATGTGATACACGGTAAAAAAATGGTGATTTTTAATTACGCTTTTTGTCACTAAAACATGATTTGCAAAAAAACTCTATTCTTATTTTTTTTCATTTTTCAATGCAAACTTTTCAAAAATTTCCAGAATGGGCAAAAAATCTTTGACCGAGTTATGAATTTTTAAATCAATACTTTTTTTTCAAAAAAAAAAAACGAAATATTGGTCGCAAAATTTTTCAATTTCTTTTTTCGATGTAAAATCAAATTTGCAATCAAAAAGTACTTTAGTGAAATTTTGATAAAGTGCACCGTTATCAAATTATAGCCATTTTCAGGTAACTTTTTTGAAAAAGGCAGCAGTTTTTAATTTTTTTAAATTAGTGCCCATGTTTGCCTACTCTTGAAAAAAATATTTTTGAAAAGCTGAGAAAATTCTCTATATTTTCCTTTTTGAACTTTATTGATACGACCTTAAGTTGCTGAGATATTGCCATGCAAAGATTTAACAGGAAAATTGATGTTTTCTTAGTCTCACCCAAACAACCCACCATTTTCTAATGTAGATATCTCAGCTAATATTGGTCAGATTCGTGAAATTTTCTGATCTTTTCGAAAAAAAAGATTTTCAATTTTTTAAAATCAAGACTAACTTTTCAAAAGGGCAAAACATTCAATATTGAGCCCTTTTAACATGTAAGTCTTGATTTAAGATTTTTGAAAATATTAAGAAATTAAAAAAATTTGCGACCAATACTTCGATTTTCTTGAACAAAAATCAGTATTGATTCAAAAATACATAACTCGGTCAAAGATTTTTTGCCCATCCTGGAAATTTTTAAAATGTTGGCATATGATGTCCCCTAAAACATATCAGAAAATGAAAAAAAATAGTGTTTTTTGCAAATCAAGTTTTAGAAACAAAAAGTGAAATTAAAAATCACCAAAAAAATTTTAACCGTGTATCACATTTTTCCAGTGTAGTCCTTATCCATACCTACAACTTTGCCGAAGACAATGTTTTCTTACCCCTCTACAACCCAACCCCGCCTTTAGACGGGCTTCGATTTAAAAAATCGCCAAAAATCCATTTTTCAACCAATTTTTGATCTTTAAAAAGCATTGGAAAGAAGAGCTCTTAAAATTTTAGAAAATTTATGGGTTGGAAGTTTTGCTTGTTTTATGTGACTTTGCCAATGTTTTTAACATGTAAAGTTTTTAGAGGTCAACTTTGGAAGTGTTTTTTTACTAAAATTTCTTATATTTTAAGTAAAAAGAAGTATGCAGTAATTTTTCTAGTGCCCCAGACTATGCCTCTACGCATTTATTTACAATTTAAATGGTAATGGTGCCATTTTATGGCAGAAAATGTGAAAAACATGAAAAAAAATCAAAAAGTTACCATAAAAACATGAAACAATTAGATAGGCAAAATGTAATGATAGGAAGTAGTAGAGTAGGCCAAATACTACTTAAAACAAACATAAACTAAACAAGATAAATGCAAATTAAAATACTAAAAATGAAACAACAAAAACATAAAACAAGAGAAGTAAAGTTTTTCTCAGAACAAAAGTTGCTCAAAATAACCTCCTGAACAGGGGAAAAATAAAAAATTTAAAAAAAAAATTTGGGCAGTAGAGGGTTAATTATGGTTTACTAACCTTTAAAACTTTTTCAAAAATTAGTGGAAACTACTTCTCGAGGTGCACTTCTCTGCCAAGTTCAGTGCAGTCCCAAACCATTTCGTTTGAATTTATTTCGAATTTTTCATTTTGGTAAAACATCTTAAACCTGTCAATGTCTTCCCGGCTCTGAATGACAACCCGGTTTCTTAGATACCCGTATCTAGGGCGAGGCAGGTCAAATATAATAAATTGTGACAGCAGTTTAAACCTTAGTTTTTGCACAATGTTTCTTTTTTTTTATTGAAATATAATTTGAAGAATATGAGTTTTGCCAAATTCTAAATTTATTTTTCAATTCCAAAGAGTGGATTTTGTTTTTCTTTTTAACGTTTCTTTTCAGACGCTAGCAACATTTATATTGAAGCTTTTTAAGTCATTTGAAATATATAAATTAAGCAAAAAAAATTTAAGAAACTTATTCAAATGGATTTACATTGGATATAGAATTGGGGTTGATTTAAAATTTGAGACACAGAAAAATACTTAATTTTCCAATTTGAAATGCTTTTGATGGTAATCAAGCAAACTTTAAATACTTAGCAAATGTACTGAACAACGAATTTAATGATCATTTTAAAAATATTTCGGGATTATTGAATCTTTTTTCCCGTTTTCCAGGAATTTCAAAGTCCGGGAAAAAGATACCCCCTTATTTTAAAATTGTTTGACAATAGCGTGTCTATAACGGTGTGTTAAACACTTTTTGATACCTTTAGTTTAAAAACAAAAAAATAATGATAAGACTTAAAATTGGATTTTTTTTGCACCATAACATAACAAAACACTTTAAAAGTGATTGAAATCCTCAACTCTACTTTTTTGTCAAAAGTTTGTCACGTTACGATGACTTTAATTGTCATGCTTGATGAAAAATTATTAAGCAAGCTTTAATTTAAAAATATTCCTTCACCTATGTTCAACTTTACCACCAACGTACTTTGCTCATCCAACTATTATTAATAACTTTCCTACGAAAACGCACAACTCGGCTGTAATTTCCCTCCACTCGAAGCCAAAAACTGCGCCAAGTTGGAAAAACTTTATCTTCCTCATTTTTACCTCATTTTTCAAGTGTCGAACTGCGGCAAAGAAAGTGTGCACCGCGAACTTTATTAATGTTTCGTCCAGCTGCTGTGTTTAAATTACGACGGGAGGTTGAGGATGAATGGCAATGGTTTTCTTCATTTCCCTGCAAGTGATCTCCCACCCTAGGAAAGGAGCAAAACTTCACAACCTAAAACTGTTGCAAAAGTTCTACAACTTTGTACATCTTTTCATTGACCCATCAAATGAATCCCAAAAGTTTCCTGCTGACCCAGCTTCCTTTTGCAAAGTTACGCAGAAAATTTTCTTCCTAATTAATTGTCCATTGAATCCCACTCGTTCAGCATTTATGTTTCCAGTCAGTTTAATTCCAAAGTTCTACTAAAAAAAAAAAACAGGAGCAGCTTCAAAAGGCTCAGTGTCCTCCACCGACGATGGGTGAGTTGTCCTGGCATTTTAGATTTCTGTTGGCTCTAATTGAGCGTGGGCATCACCGGATGGACCGTCGGACAAGTTGGAACCATTTCTCCGGGAAGGCCGCTTGTAAATCTGTCCTTTGAAGTGTAATCAGAACGGTCTGTCGAGCGTTAACAGCTTGGTAAGCAAATTAGCACCTGTCATTAGGTTTGCACTGACGCCCGGTGTTGATTTATTCAATCTTTGGTGGGTGTTTTGTTTGGATTAGTTGGTGGGTTTAGGTTGGAATATTTTTTTCTTGTAGGTAATTGCACCGCAAACGTTTTGATTTTTGAATCAACACTTTTGTTTGCGGGGTTATTTGCATGACTAGGGGAACAGCATCTAATTCTAGCGTGCCTCTAATGTTGCCATATCAGCACTTTGACATTCAATTACAAATTAAAACGTTTTTTGATAGTGTCTTGGTAAGTGTTTTGCTTTCCTCGGGTATTTCTTTAGGTAACACTTGACCCAACTTCCTCTACTAATACAAAGTGAAGATTTGGAAACCCTAGTTGTATTGTTAATGTGATTTTGGTTTAGTTGTCCGGTAGTTATTATGATTTGTAAATTCTTAAAAAATTGTTAGAAAAAACATATTTTGCAGACGTTTTTTAAAAATTGACTGATTTTTGAAAAACTCAATAGGGGAACTGTACCCTTTTTCAGCCTATTTCTATTATCGACCTATCAGCACTTTGATAATAAATTACAGCTTTCATGAAGTGTTTTTGACTGGTCCAAAGTAATAAATAGCTCAAATAAAAGTGAGCAAGCAACTCTCCATTGTTGATACATCTGAAAATGTTGATTTAATAGCGGAAAACGGTAAAAGTGATGAGAATTGGTCGAACGGCTCAGAGTGATTTAAGTGGGGAATATTTCCCCTACATGATAATTTGCCAGCTTTAACAAAAATGATATGCTACTAAGTGTCCAGATTTCGAATCATGACGTTAAGTCAATCCAGAGTTAATGCCGTCAGAAAATTATACCAGAAGTATATTTTTGAAAGAAATCAATGCAAATCTCACTTCAGCTTTTATAACTTCAGACAGGAGTTGTATTGTTAATGTGATTTTGGTTAACCACGGAGATTTTCTTGAAATAATTCGTTGGCGTTGAACTGTCAAAAATGGATCGCGGTAGATCGAAGTGGATACTTTTCTACCGCATTTTTTGGATGATCAATATGGTAAATGCTATGCTGGATTTTTGACGCGGTTAACCCAAATCACATGAACAATACAATTCCTGACTTAAGTTATGAAAGCTATAGTCATATATGCAAATATATTTGCATTGATTTCTTTAAAAAAATATACTTCTGATATAATTTTCCGACGACATCAATTCCGGAATGATACAACGTCATGATTCGAAATCTGGACACTTAGTAGCATATCATTTTTGTTTTTGTTAAATCACACGGAGAGGCTACGCCCAGAATTTTTAACAATTCAAATTGTTGATTTTACTTTCGAAAATTTAAACAAAAACGTACTTGTTTCTGCCAATTTTCAGTTTAAATAACCAAAATTCAATATTAATGTAAAAATTTGTTGAAAATGCTTATGGCAAAAAAAAAACTAACAGATTTTCCGAACTAAAATTAACGTGCTCAACTGTCCACATGTAAACAACTGTTTCCATGTAAAATTATCATTTAAACCCAAAATATGACCAAAAACCATTTTTTCGAAAATTTGGGTCAATTCTTAGGGTAGATTCAGATTTTGCGGGCAAAATTACATGGAAAAACATATATTAGGACAATTTTCGAAATTCGTTAGGGTGGTCCCATAAGGTTTTCCTTTGAAAATTAGACTTTTTCAAATGAACATATCTCGAGTTAAAAAAAAAAACCGTAGTGCTGGATCTCCTCTTTCAAATGCAACCTGGCGCATAAAATTTGGCTTGCGCCTTTTCGAGATATTCAAGTTTTAAATTTGCATCTTTTATACCTTAAAATCGCTGTAACTTTTGACCCTTAAGTCCAAATTGACTAGTCAAAAAATAGAAATGTTTGTTTTTTAGAGCTCTATATGTGTCCCCGATACCACTTTTCTCTAAAACTTAACCCTGAATTTCCACGTCCAAAAAACTGATTTTTGAAGGTTTGCTCAGATGCTTTCTATAAATTTGGTCGTAGAAGACGTAGATTACGAGATAAAATGTTGGTGTCTTGGAAAAAGTTGCTTGGATTGGCAAGCCCAACACTTTTCTAGGAGACGAAAAAAATCCCAAAAATATTCCTGAAAAGTTAGATTTTCAAAATCACCCTAATAGTGAACCACCATAATTTCCAACCAAACCAAAAGTTGCCCCTTTCCATATGCAACAACTCATCTGAAGACACCAAAGCTCCAAAACTTCATAATTTTACGGAAAATCCATTTTCCACTTTATTTAGCGATCTGGACCATTGTGCAATGTTTGAAGGAAAGAGAGGGGCATATTTTTAACAACACTTTTTAAATGTTTTTTTTTTATTATTTTTTATGCAGGGTCATTTTTTAAAACATTAATCAAACTTTACATGTTTTATAACAATAAAAGTTTAGGTTTTATGCTTTTTAACAGTTATTTAATAACTTCATGCAAAAAAAAAAAAAAATATAATCAGTAAAAAATTTCGGCAGAATCAAAGCGAAAATAAAGCAAAAAACCAGCATCAATTTATGAGGCAGTATTACAAAATTTACTGGAAATTCATATAAAAATATTGCTGACAATAGCTATTTATTGGCTACACGTACGAATATTTTTGTTACCAAAGTAAGACATAAGTTGAAAATAAAGTTAGAAATTCGGCCCAGCTTGTAACGTTAGATTATTAAGGAAATTATACATCGACACTAACATAAGTTTTGTTTATTTAAGATTTTTTTTTGTTATAAACCACTAACAATTTTTAGTCATGCAAAAATATTTCGGTTGATAAATACAACGAAAAAAAATGTTGAAACGTAGTTGAAAAATATGGTCCAGCCTGTTTTTGACAGAGTACAGAAAACCCCAGTATGGTTGTTGATTTCATTCTAGAAATCATACCTGAATGGGGCATACCGCAACGTCAGCCAATGACCGCTACCCTGAATGGTAACGTGTCATCCTGAAATCTGCGATAGTAAAATGGGTATACCGCAATAGATCAAAGTCATGGTCGCAATAGTCTCAGCCCAACAACAAAAAAATGGGAATTCCAACTTTTTTTTAGTTACTTACAGTCAGTAATTTCTGGTTAACAAAATCAACAATTGATTGTTGAAAAATAGCTGTGTAAAAAATTAACCCACACTTTTAGTTAAATTAACCAAGATTTTCTTAGATTTGCCCTTGCCGGTCTATCCGTGCATGTTATGAGTTTCACAAATATTATCAAGATGTACTTAAATCAGTTAAATTTAAGAAAACGTCTGCAAAATATGTTTTATTTTCTAAAATCTTAAAAATCAGAATATAAAATTAAAGCAACTTGAATGCCGGGCAATTTTAAAGACCTATTTGATATCTGAGCCGTTTCGTCAAACCAACAATTTTGATGGATTTTTTGGAAACATTCCATAGCATACATTTAATGGCACATGTCAGGCTGACGTTTGGCGAGGAAGTGTCAATCCCCGTCAAACTTTTCACCGACATGACATGGGAAAGCTTGCCGATGAAATGTTTCAAATTGTAAGTTCAAAAATACAGCTCTGAAAACTTTTTCTTCGAATTCCGGACAGTTCAGTTGTATTTTTAATTTGATTTTGATTAACCGCGGTGTATTTTCTTGAAATAATTCGTTGACGTCGAACCGCAAAAATTGATTGCGGTAGATCGCGGCGGTTACTTTTCTACCACAATGTGAGATCAATGTGGTTCATGCTTTGGTGGATTTTTGACAGTTCGAATTATTTCAAGAAAATCTACCGTGGTCAACCACAATCAAATTAACACAACTTTACAACTTTGGATTAGCTTATGAATTGTTTAAATTTGGACTGAAATTTTAGTGAACGGTCGATATATTTTTAACAACAATCGTGTCCGATCTTTTTGAATTTTTTTAAATCAAGACTAACATTTTAAAAGGGCCAAACATTGAATATTACGCCCATTTAAAATGCTAGTTTAGTTTTTTTATATTTTTTTCGAAAAGATCGGCAAATTTCACGAATGTTTCATGTTTTAATATTGAAAATCGGACCATTAGTTGCTGAGATATCGACATTAGAAAATGGTGGGTTGTTTGGGTGAGACTTAGAAAACTTCAATTTTCCTGTTTATTTTTCTTTTAGCTGCTGTATCTCAGCAACCAGAGGTCAAATCTTCAATGTCTCTTAGACAATATTACAAATTTTCTGAACTTTTCAAAAACAATGTTTTTAGAAATGGTCACTAAGGTTCACTATTTTTAAAAATCGGAAAAATGCAAAAAAATCGGTAAAATCAAACTTTTGGTGGCTATATCTTGAAATCAGAGCCCTTTATCAAAAAATCTATAAAGTACTTTTTGATTGGAAATTCAATTTTACATTTAAAAAATTACGTCAAATTTGTTTTTGCATGAAATTTCGTTTTTTTCCAAAAATCACTATTTATTCAAAAATTCATAACTCGGCGGCAGATTTTTTGACCATGTTTCTCTATGGCTCAAAAGTTGCGGGATTTTGTCCCCTAAAACATATCAAAAAATCTCGAAAATCAAAGAATACGTATTTTGGGAAATTGAAATTTTGTTAAAAAAGTTGATTAAAAAATCTGCAAAAAAAAATTCCGTGTACCTATATTTTCTCAATAGTCCTCAACAATACCTACAACTTTGCTGAAGACACCAAATTGATCAGAAAATTCACTCAAAAGTTACAGCTGTTTGAATATTTACGTACCATTTTTGTATGGACAGCAGCCAAAACTGTATGGAGACTTGTATTGGTGAACCAATGACACAAAATATCTCCTTTGGTCATAAAGAATACCGCAACAAAGTTTAGCCAAATCAAAAAATACAAATAAAATCCATTTCAGGTTTTGGTAGAGAATTGCTCTGCTGTTTTCAACACACATCGCAGAATGCCACCCATTTTCATCGCAGTTCTTCGTCAAAAGAAAAACTCCATTTAAATGATCGAAACTTGCAGAGCACACAATTTTCAATAAAACAATGTCAAAAACTAAACAAAATGAAACACATAGTTATCAAACAGCTATTTTTTCCGTAAGAAAAAAGTCATGCTTGTGCTTGAACAGCCTCTACTCCGAGAAAGTGGGATTTTTTTCGGAAATCCCGTTACGCAATCTGTCTTTTCATTGCCCACGGTTTTCCATGCCCGTGGAATCGCTTTCTGTTCGTCCCGTTCCAAATTTGGATACGTTGTTTTCCTTGTATAATTAAGTCATTTCAAATATAAACGATGACACACATAGAACACTCGTTAAGTTCTCAGTAAAGCTATAAATATCAGCTCTAATTCGAAAAAAAAAATTCATAATTCAGATACCTTTTTCCAAGTGATATCGCCGAGCTGGCACGTGTCAGGTCGTCGAGGTTGTGCTCAGTTGCGGCTCGTTTACATTGTACCAGGTTGAGCACTTACTGCTTCTTATGCTTAATCTGTTGTAGGGGCTAACGATTTTTGGGAATTTTAATTCCCGGAAATCGAGCGTTAAATCTAGCAAATTCTCGGGAATTCCCGGAACCTGGCTGCTGTTATTTTCAAACTGAAATATTCATGCTTTGCGAATAATGCCAAAGTGTTTAATAAATAAAGATAGGCGTATTTAGTGTAATCTAATCAATGGCAAAACATGCTGGGTATCATCTACGTGAAATGACAAACAAGTTCTTCTAAAAGAGGAGTTATAGCAGATGCATGTCTGCATTAAGGAACAGCATTTTTTAAAGGGTTAAAATGGATGAAAATGATCATTTTTAAGCATGTTTCATTTGTGAAATTTTCTCAGGAACACGAATATGATGAAATTATCACCAGAAAATTTAATCTAAGGGGTCCCCCGAGCAAAAATTTACAACCAAAAAATTCTCTAAAAGTAATAGTGTATATTTAATATGTTAAACTGCCTTACCCAAAGCGTTCGCAGTCTCAGATGGTAGTCCCAGATGTCCCCTACAAGCTGCAGGTTGAACCGAGTTGATATCTGGATGGAACACTTTTTTATTTGAGTTTGAAAATTATGCTATTTTTTTCACTAAAATGCCAATAACTCTCTTTAGATTTAACCAAGTCCTTTCAGATGCATTTTGAATTTTGAAGTTAAATTGAATTTTGCCTAAGTTATAGCCTTTTTAAGATTTTTGACGTTTTGAACCTTCAAACTTTGTGTCCCGATTTGCCCCACTTCCCGTTGACCTAGAGTGCTCATATTTTGGCCAGATGCTAGTTTTATATGTACAAACAACCCCTGAAAATTTCAGGCAGATTGGTGAGGTCCAAACGACGTCCCATACAAAGGGGTATGCCCTGTTCGTGGACTCGCTCCTAAATTTCCGTGAATAAAGACAAAAATCTCAGGGATCGTTTCTTTACAATTTGTTTTTTTTTTGTTTTTTTTTTTAACCAAACCTAACTATTTTTGAAACATCAACACATAACGTGCGGCAACAAACCACAAACAAGACAACGTACGTTTTCCCAGTAACGATCATCCCAGGTACAATGGAGAAAGTTCAATGTGATTTAAGTGGATCGAACAGACTTCCCGTTTATAGCTCACTTTTAATTTTGAAGGATTTTTGTCGTAGCAAAGTTCTGTTTCGTGTCATATTTAATTAATTAGTTAGAAGCTGGCGTACACAAAATTGAAGGCTATTCTGTCTGTTTTACACTTTGATATTTTGTAGAATTAAGGTTTGAAGTGAATTTTAATTAAAACGGGTTTTCAAGAACTTACCGAAAACCCTTGTTTGTAGGGGTTTTGTCCGAAGAGGATTTCTAAAGCCTTAGTTTGAGTAAAACTGACTGACTTGTTACCTAAACTTTTCAAATTGAAATTATGAAAAGAGACATAGGAAAACCCCGACAACTGTAAACAAACAACTTGAGTTAAGCGCACATAACTCTTGACTCAAGAGTGCCTGAACAAGAACCGTGTGGCTAGACTTGGCGTTACTGTGCGTCGTTAAGGGCCTCCTTCCTCGTTTAACTACATCGAGCAAAATTATGCTTGCTTCAGGAAAATTAGTTTCCGCAGTCTTTGAGCCGTCCTTGGTAGACGTTCCTATAGGGTTGTAATGGAATATTCAACCCTTTTTCTCGGAAGGTTGGTTGATTCTCCAGCGTGCGCAATATTTCCATTTTTTAATGAAGGTCAACGATCGCAACAGTGCCGTTGGCTACGGGAAACTGAATTACAATTCGCGGGGTGGGAAAAGAAGGGTCGAACAAGTTGGGGATATTCACCTTATTCAACACTGTTGAACCGCAGAACGTTTCTTCACCTGGCGAGCACCACCATAAAGAACGGTATCCTAACGGGGGAGAGGGATATTCCTCCACGGAGTTTGTTGTAATCCCAACTCACAGCACCACTTCCCTAGCACAACATGACGTGATTTATTTTCCTTCCACACCACGTCAACGGGAGTATGCAATTAATAAATCATTGCTTGGTTTACGTTTACAGCAGACTGCTTGTTCGTCCCGCTACCAAACAGCAGCAGCAGGAGTTGCCAACACTTCTAGCCAGCGCAGCAGTGCTGCCATGACCTGCGATGCACCGTACAATTATCAACACACACTGCTCGTTTCAGCACTCTCTCTCTCAGCGGGACACGACACTAGTTTAAAACCCCGCCACGGATCATTAGCACACCCGCGGGGCCCGGAAATGGCCAACCAGCACGTAGTTTTTCACCCCACCATCACTGATATTCCGGAAGTGTTGTGGTCCGCTACTCCGCACACTCTCCGCCACCCTGCTCCAGAGAAATTCCCGTACCACCCTTCCAGTTGCACGTGGAATTAGCCCGTAATAGCCGTCCCCCGCGGAACCGATTCACCACCGCGCCCGAGTCCACTCCAAATGACCTCCTCCTCCAAAAACCACTACCAATAGGTGTCACAACGCTGTTCAGGAACTCCCGACCACAAGAAAAAAAAAAACAGCCCGGAAGAGACCAAGAGAGGGTGAGGGAAGTGTTCCCCTGGCGTCCGCGACGAAATATCCACACACGTGTCCGTCCGTTACGAGTTCGCCGTCGAAACTAATCAATCGGCCGTTCCAGGCCTCCGCTGGAACCGCGCGAAACCGTGGTGAAGACCCTTCGGGCAGGACGACGGTGCGCCTGTGCGCCGCTGGAAGGGAACGGAACCGGTTCGCGAGAGCGGATGAACGGAGTGAACTCCTGTCTCGAAAGAAGACAAGGGGAGAAATTGCGAGAGAAAGGACGGGAGAAGGACTCGCTCTCCGGAATAGGTTTCCGGAGTACATGCCGGCTGGTGGAAAAGTGGGGGTGCGGGGAGTGTTTTGTGTATGTGCTCTGGAAAGGATAGGTCAGGGTGTAGACAAGTGGAGCGCAGAGAGCGAATCCGCTTTGGTGCTGCAGGTCTAGTGGAAGGTTAGACAGGATCCGTTTCGTAGTTTCGGTTGCGGATTATCTGGCGGGAGTTGTAGAAGGCTGACATGAATGGGGGGGTCGGGTCGGTATGTTTTGGGAGCAAAGTTTACTGTTGCCACCTACACCACACAAAAGGAACGGCCGATTGACTCCGGATAGATGGATGTTTGTTTGATTTGGGGGCTATCGGAAGCACATTGCATAAACAGACGACGGACCGCGATGAGTGAGTTGTTGTCTCACTTCAAGATCCGGAAAAGGGTTTGGGCGAACCGATTCTGGGAATTTCTTCCGAGATGTATGGCAGTGATGGTTTTCCGAACTGATACGGATGGATACCAGGAAGGATGACCGCGTCTAATTTCTTGACATCGGGACGACGTATTTGGACACATAGAGACGCTGTCGTTCTATCTTGTCGTTTGTCGCTTTTTGACGTTTCGAAAAAAACGCTTTTTAATGTTTGACCATTCTGTGCACTTTCCCGAAGTTCGGTTGAATTTAGTTGCCAAGGACCCGAGTTCTAATCACTATAGTATACGGTAGTCGAGCTTGTACCTGTGTCAAACGCGTTCTGACCTGAAATCCCTTTGGCCAATTGTCGCACTTATATCAATTTTCTGGCTGTGTCAAGATAGCACGACAAGATTTTTTCGGTTTTTATTGGATATCTCAGAATTGAAATCGGATTATGGGGATCTGTGGAGGTCAAAAGATGAGGCATTGTGAGCTAGGTAAAATTGTTAAAGTCACTCACAAAATGAACATTGAGTGATTTGAGTTCATTTGTGACGTCACGATTTTCTCCTCTCACACACTCACGATCGATATTTTCCCGCTTCCACGATCATCCTACCGCAACAGCGTTTAACCCCAAAAGCCGCCACAAAACCAACTAAGCAAACGCAGTTTAACGGGACGTCATGCGTGGTCGGATCCTAATCTCCGTCCCGCGTGCTTTCATTGCAGTTTTCGGAGAGATTGAGAGACTCAGCGCTGAGAGCGCAGAGTCGAGGAAAAGGGAAGGAGTGATAGAGAGAGAATGCTATCGCTGGGAATCACGAGACACAAGAAGAGATCTCACAAGCTATACACCCTTACCAAAAATCATGATTTTTGAGTTCCAAATCCCACTTTTCATACGAATTTTTCAGTTCAACTCATATAACCATTTTTATGGTTGTAGTACCTGAACTCAAAAAATCGTATGAAAAGTGGGAGAAAATCGTGACGTCAGGAATGAACTCAAATCACTCAAAGTTCATTTTGTGAGTGACTTTAACAGTTTGGCCTAGTTTGACAGCTACATTGTCCCCAGATTTTATGTGGGAGAGAAAAGGAGGCGAATACTTTATGAAAATCATACCTGTCAAAATTCCTAGCCTCAAAATTTTGTCGCGAGTTGCTTTTCTCCTCTATAGTACGTGGTGGTCGCTATGCTCTCACGGTGTATTTTTTTCGAAACCCCAAAGATAAAAAATTCGGTATGTCTGATATTTGGCACCGTGAAGGAAGGGCTCTTTCCCGACATTTTGCGGGGTATACCGAAATATTTCGTCGGGGGTCTAGAACTACTTTTTTTTTGAAGATTATTTTTCGATTTTATGGGATATTTGTTCAAAAAATCACAGAAAATCGGTGCATTCATGTTGGTATCACTCAAATTTCTTATGAATATGCCTTGGGGACTCTAACCAACTATATTTGACCAATATTTGACATCCAATAAAAAAAAATCGAACCAAACTTACCAGATTTCTAGCTTTCTTTGTAATTACCCCAAAATCCAAGCTGGAAACCCTGATACGACCAAAAGTAAGTCTTTTCTTTGTACAATTTGTCATGAAATTGCAGCAACACATTGCCCGGATACAAATTTGAGCATTAAACAATGCAAAACATAGATTATTTATTTAATAAGCTGTTTATTACCCAATAGGTTCCAAAAATTATTTTTTCAATCCTCTGCCACATCACACTATTACATTTTAAAACATTTTTAAATCAATCACATTGTAGAGAACAGTTTTCTGAACAAGTTCCATAAAAAAGAATCAATTTTGGTTCAAAATAAGCAGAGATATGTCAAATTTTCTGAAATAAATAGTGTCTTTCTCCAAAATTTCTTAATTTATTTAACTTTCACATGATGGGCACTGCCT